>NC_141991.1:197550334-197853109 GCF_049901715.1 Pseudonaja textilis | reverse complement strand
AGGAGTAAAGCAGCATAACAGTGAAACTGTATACCGCAACAGCCTGAGGAGCAAAGCAATGATATGACATGACCAATCCCTGGCCTCTTGCCTCCCAAGCAGAAATCAGAAAATGTGGAAGTTGTCTTTTGTTGCTTATATAAACAAAGGAAAGGAGAGAGAAAATCCGAAATAAAAAAAAAGGCTTCTGTGACTCAACCCCAATCTGTTTTAATTTTAACTCTGGCTAGGATAGAACGTATGAGAAAGAAACCGAAGAAGGAGCCTAGAGGTGATTGACATTGTCTTGCAGCTAGACTCAAGCCATTCCTGCTGCAGTGCTGCAATCCATGGATTATTTTCTACCAGCTGGTGGCGGCCAGAAAGGGAAGGACAGCAAAACCAACTGCTTTGCTTATAAAACTGCACATGTACAGTATAATTAGAATGGCATCATTTGGCAGTGGCCTGGAATAAAGGGCAAGACAGGGATGAACTATAAGAGTGCTAACAACCAGATGACTGCAAGCAATATAAATCCTTCCATCCTCCACCATTCAGACCAGTGGTGGGATTCAAAAAATTTTACTACCGGTTTTGTGGGCGTGGCTTGGTGGGTGTGGCAGGGGAAGGATACTGTAAGATCTCCAGTCACAGGTGGTATTTGCCGGTTCTCCAAACTATTCAAAATTTCTGCTACCGGTTCTCCAGAACTAGTCAGAACCTGCTGAATACCATCTCTGATTCAGACAGATCTGAAGAAGTTTCTTGGATGAGAAGTGAAATGACTTCAAGGAAAAACAGTTGCCTCTCGAAAAAACACCTTTGAGATCTTTTCTCTATAGTATAAATCAGCAATTTGAGGGATTTGTTCTGTCTAAGATATTTGAAACCACTGATAATTCAGGAAACTGTAATCTCATAGATGTGGAAGGTATCAAGATGAGATAGACTATTAAAGAGTACATACTACCAAAGAGATTCTCAAGTGCAATTAGTCTCAGGTAAAAGCAGGTGCCATCATTTAACATCCCAGCAGAATAGAATAGAATAGAATAGAATAGAATAGAATAGAATAGAATAGAATAGAATAGAATTCTTTACTGGCCAAGAGTGATTGGACACACAAGGAATTTGTCTTCAGTGCATAAGCTCTCAGTGTACATAAAACTACATTCATAAAGAATCATAAGATACATCACTTAGTGATAGTCATAGGATACTAAAAAAGCAATCAAATCATATGAGGAAACTAAATAAAACAATATAAATTGTGAAGATACAAGCAACAAGGTTATAGTGATAAGTAGGAGACAGATAATAAGAAGGATGAGAAGAGCAATAGTAATACAGTCTTAGTAAATAGTTTGACAGTGTTGTGGGAATTAGTTGTTTAGCACCGTGATTGCATGCAGGGGAAAACTCTGCTTGTGCAACTGGTACCTTACTATGCGCTACTGGTAGAGTATAAAGCATGTTCATATAGTAGCTAGTTTGATAGAAGCTATGTGGCTTTTCATAGCATCCAGTTTCATCCTGGACACCCCACAGACTGGAAACCATTACTAATAAAATCAGCTACAGTACAATTATAGACATTTAAGTTTACTTTCCTGCTGTTTACCCAGGACAATAATTCCTCCCACTTTCAGTCATTTCTGCCTAGTTAATTGCTTGTTAGATTTCTTGTAAACTTAGAAAATATTACTATCTGCCACATGTCATCTGACTTGGAATTTTCTTGACAATCAACAAATGAAAACTAGATCTTTCAGAAATAAGTTTTTAATCAAGACACAAGCATAGAGGGGAAATGGCTATTTACTTTGACCAGGAATTCAGCCCATATTCCAAGCATGTCAATATCATAAACAGGGAAAAAAAACCACAAAAATCCTTAGTCTAATTGCAGATTATACTTAAGGTTGCTGTGAAAATGTATTTGCTTGTGGCTACATACACAAACATAAGTTATTGGCCTGGGCCCTGGGCATTAGAATTTGGTGCCAGAAAAATATGAAGTGACTGCCAAAGTCAGTGCAATACTTTTTCATTAAGCTACCCAGGGTTAAAAGCTCCTATGCATATTTCATTACATAGTTAAACACAGGCTACTTTTAAAAGGCACAAATTCAGATCAGTTTTAGCTGATCATGATATTGAATCAGCCGCAGAGTGCAATAGATTTAATTCTTGCTTAGCAAGTCATCTGCTTGGCTGAAAAACCTTGACAGTTTTCTTATTGTTCTCTAAGAAATGAGACAAAAAACCCCCAGAATACTTCTCATGGCACTTTGCCACACATGCTTAGGGTAACTGCTCAGTCCCCTTGCCTTCCATGTTTATGGATGCAGAATGTTGGGTTTTCATTGTTACAGAATTAGGTGCTGTAGTAGATGTTGGAAGATCAAACATCATTCCTCTTCCTCTACTCTATAAAAATGTTTAATCCATTGAAAAGTTGATAACATAGAAGTTGGTTTGGCTCAGGAGTCTCTTACTTTCTTTAGCAAGACCAAAATCATTGGAATGAAGTGACATCTAGTTCTGAGTTCAAGTTCTGCCTTAGTCATAAAAGCCATCTGGCTGATATTGGGCCAGTCACACTCTCACAGGCCAATCCACCTCATAGGGTTGTTGTTGTAGGAAAAATAGGAGCAAGGTATGTTGCATATGTTTATTTCTTGAGTTATTTGTAAAAATAATAAAGGCAGGATATAAACCTTGGATTAACTGGTATTCCAGTCATCTTTTTTGAGAAGTGAACCTAAAATTTAAGAGACTGCAATGACACAATGCATTTACTAGAGGAATAAAAGCTTCTAAAAGAGGATTGGGCACTTAATACACCTGACCACTAGATGTAGGTATTGGAGGATAAATCAAATAGACCAATGAGACATGAAAGGTGTTAACTATCTGGCTTGAAGGGAAAAAAGCACAAATTCTGTTAGCGTTTGAAGGGAATAGATCCTATGACTTCATGTTGGTGGGCAAAATCTGAAACTGATGGCTTTGGCAGAAGTGGTTTAATTGACGTGGGTGAACATGGTACTTCAGGAAGGAGGTCATGTTACCGTGTGCATAATTCAAGACCCAATAAAGTGGCAGAATTCAAGAGGAATGTGTGTAAGGGCAGAATGCATAATGATTTCCCTCATTAAACATTGGGCTATCCTAAACGTGATGAATTTCCCTATCAGGTCATTGGTGCCCAACACACCATTGACTTACACTTAAAAAGCAGGACAGCAAAAAAAATGTCTATCGAAGAAATACTACCTTTAAAGAAATTGGTAGCAGTGAAATTAGAGATGGTTGTTGGGTAGAGAGAAAATTGAGATGTTGCAGCTAAAATTGGAGCGTTTATCTTTGTTTTTTATTTGGTTGAAATCAGCAAGCTTCTTAAAAGATTGAACTTGTAACTGTGTTAATAATCATATAGCAGAGAGCTGAGGATTAATTAAAATTTTTGGAGAATTTGACTGATCCCTTAAAGATAAATTAACTTAAATTCAAATAGCCATTGTTTAATTTGGGTTTATGATAGGAGACTTTGAAGAAGATGAGAGGGGACATAAAGTCCAACATCTTTAGAGATTGCTTTCAAAAGAGTGGTTTGCAAACAAAAACAATTGTGTCAAGTCTGTTTAGTATAGTCCTGAATGATAATGTTTACAAGAACTGATTGTGTAAACTTCACTACAGCCAATAAAACAATAGTGGTGATTTGCCCAAGGCTATCAGTTAACTTCATGTCTCAGCAAGGATATGAACCAATTTTATTTTCTGGGCTAAAGACCAACAATCTGACAGCTACAATACACTGACTCTCAATTATAGATTGATTAACAGTGATGGATTATTTACCAACTATTTCTACCTTATATAGTAATGAGTCATTAAATGTTTATTAATTATTAATGGTACCATTAATAAATGCAGAAATGGAATGCAAAATAGGTGAGGAACAAAATTATCTACCGGCTGCCTAAACTATTTAGTTATTACTCTTACAAACCCTTGAAAATAATAGCAAGTGAAGAATAGTCCTTCAGTTTCTATGTCTAAAGTGACAACATAATTGTGTGAAATAATGAGAATGTTTTTCTAAATATTCTTTTCTTTACAATTATTGAGTTACATTAGAAAAATTTGCTGAAAAGGGTTCTTTGCCACATACCCCAAATATGAAGCTCATAGGGAATTGCTTGACTTCATTTTAAACTCTGCCAAACCACAAATTGTGTGAAGGTTCCATTTGAAGCCATGAACCAGTCCTGGTTTGTTCAAAATTACTCCTAATATCCCTTACAACATTTTTCAAGATTTAACCTTTCAACAAATTTTTTATAAATCTTGCATCTCTTACAAAATATAAAGTCATATACGTAACAGATGGATTAAGCTTTTTTGCTTGCAGTATTTCCTAATAGTTGAGGAGTATAGGTAATTCTTGCCTTAGAGCCATTCATTTAGTGACCATTTGAAGTCACAATGGCACTAAAAGAATTGACTTATGAACATTTTTCACACTGTTGTGGCATCTCCATCAAGTGATCAAAATTAGGCAACGAGCATGTATTTATGATTGTTGCAGTATCCGATCATCTTTTGCAATGTTCTCCAAATGCTTCAACAGATTGCCTGTACGAGAGTGACAATAAGTAATAAGCTAAACATGATATATGGAAGTAAAAGTTTTATGGTCGGCTTCCAAGTAAGATTCAGCTATTCTATTGCATATACAATTTGAAGTAGTCAATAAGGAATATTTATCTTTGTGAGATACACACACACACACACACACACACACATACACACACACATACACACAATTATTGAAAAGAAGGTTAAGCAAGTTAAAAAGAGGTGAAGAGGTGAAACTAGTTTGTGGCTATTATACTTCTAAAACGCAGCACTTATGTCCAGAATACTGAACGGAGAATTTTGAACAGGCTCTAATTCCCAACAGCATTTACTACCAATGCCACTTTTTAATATACTTACTAAAGTCTGCACCAACCTATAAAATCACTTTGACCACAATGGGATAAGAGTCACTCTGCAGATATCAGGTATGCAATTACATCCAAAAACTGCCTCTAATGATCTGAGAAGATATAATTTGCAAACATTAAAATGTGCAATTCTGGTACTGCTGCTACTAATAGTAATATTATAGAAATTATATAGAAATATAGAATTTTATATATATATAATAGTAATATTATAGAAAAATATTATACAAAGAGTCATCAAACTATATGTACCAATAACAACTCCAAAAAACAGAAAAAAACCCCAGATTACCCATAACAATAAGGAAGCTTCAATTCAAAAAGAAATCACTTTGGCAGAAAAACAAATCTGGTCACGTTGCCAACTTCAAAAGCCAATACAAAAATGTATGCCAGATAAAGACTGAATGCACCAATTATCACATTAAACAAGAAGAAAACCTTCTACGCACCAATTCCACCCGCGCTTTCTACAATTTTGTAAACAACAAACTAAAAGACTCAAGGTCCATCCCATCCCTGAAAGGACCTAATGGTAAAGACTGCAATGACGACACTATTAAAGCCAACCTCTTTAACACATTCTTTGGCTCAGTATTTGTAAACAGCAATGGATCAAGCCCAGTATTTCCTAGTCGAACCACAGACAACTACAATGATATAATACATATCAATTTTACAGTAGACAATGTTGAAAAAGCACTACGCAATCTAAAACCAGACGGAATACGTGCCTACTTCTTAAAAAAGCTATCCACTGCCATAGCCGAACCTCTAACCATAATCTTTGAAAAATCTTTCAGGACCAGCTCCTTGCCTAACCTATGGTCACAAGCCACGGTCATCCCCATCTTCAAAAAGGAAGACCCCAGCCTAGTTGAAAATTACAGACCAATCTCTTTATGCTGCATCATCTGTAAAGTCATGGAATCAATTATTAACCAATCCATTATCCTCCACTTAGAGACAAACAACCTACTCTCTAATAAACAATTTGGGTTCAGAAAAAAACTATCCTGCAATCTGCAACTCTTACACTGCAAAAACATATGGACTACACAACTTGATCAGGGCAAAGCAATAGATACAATCTACACAGACTTCTGTAAAGCCTTTGATTCAGTGGTACATGACAAACTACTCCTAAAACTAAAATCTTATGGTATCTCTGGACACCTGCAAAACTGGATAGAAGCATTCCTGTCAAACAGACAACAAATGGTCAAAATTGGGAGTGTCCTATCAAATTCTGTACCTGTCAACAGTGATGTCCCCCAAGGCAGTGTTCTAGGACCAACTCTCTTCATACTCTACATAAATGACCTCTGTGATCATATTAAGAGCAACTGCGTTCTCTTCGCTGACGGTGTAAAGCTATTCAATACCACAGACAATACTGCTACCCTTCAAAAAGACCTCAGCTATATATCAGAATGGTCAAACAAATGGCAACTTCAAATCTCAACAAATAAATGCTCTGCCTTACATATTGGCAAAAAAAAAATCAGAAAATAAAATACAGTCTGAATAGCCAAGACCTTGTTGATGATCCAAACTCTGTCAAGGATCTTGGAGTACTCATCTCTAATGATCTAAGTGCTAGAGCCCACTGTAACTACATAGCCAAAAAGGCATTAAGAGTTGTTAACCTAATCTTATGTAGCTTTTTCTCTGGTAATATTACACTACTAACTAGAGGATACAAAACATTTGCTAGACCAATACTCGAATACAGCTCATCAGTCTAGAACCCACATCACATATCTGATATTAACACAGTTGAGAAAGTCCAGAAATATTTCACAAGAAGAGTTCTCTACTCCTCTACTCGTTGCAGAGTATCTTATGCCACCAGACTTGAAATTCTAGACCTAGAAAACTAGAACTACGCCACCTTTAGTCCGTATACTATAGTATAGAATATAAAATATAGTATAGTATATAAAATCATACATTGCAATCTCCTACCTGTCAATGAATACTTCAGTTTCAGTCATAACAACACTAGAGCAAACAATACTCAAGGTTAATCGCACCAAACTTGATTGCAGGAAATACGACTTCAGCAGCAGAGTGGTCAATATCTAGAATCTTCTACCTGACTCTATGGTTTCTTCCCCAAACCCCAAAAACTTTACCCTTAGACTGTCTACTATTGACCTCACCCCTTTCCTAAGAGGTCTGTGGGGGCGTGCATAAGCGCACCAATGTGCCTACTATCCCTGTCCTATTGTTTCTTTTATTTTTCTTACATGTATCCATGTATTCAGAACTATGTTTTTACTTATACCTATTATCTTATAAGCAATTGACAAACCAAATAAAATAAAAAATAAATAAAATATATTTACATTTAGTATCACAAAAAACAAACAGCAAAATTCCAGATCAATTCTCAACGTGCTTAAGTCAATGTCCTGAGGAAACACTAGGTAAACAAGCTGCTATTTCAAAAATGACCTTATGTCTTAAAAATAAAAAGTATCATTAGGTTTAATTTACCAGAATTTCCATTGCTACCATGGAAATGAATTACATTAGCACATGGCATAAAATGCTTTGCTCTTTGTGTTCAGCTTGATTTTCTGAGCTCTCTAAAGCATACACATTAAAATTTTATTGGGTTTTAGTTTCATATACTTAGTCTATAGAACCAAACCCAGATTTCCTCATGTTACATACCACACCAGAAAGCATGTGGGCTAAAATATATCTGCAGTACACAATCCCCAAAGAGGTCTAAATTTACTCTTTTTCCCCAGATGTCTAGTCCATTTTTTTTTCTTTTTCCACTTACATTCAGACCATTTCTTAATTTACTTGTCAGAGTATTGAATTAGAATGTAAAGAAAAACTCTCAAAGGGTAGCTTAATATTTTTGATGGCCAGTGAAAAACAGAAGGGTGACAAACAGATTTAACAGATAATCAGAGTTGGAAGGGACCTTGTAGGTCATCTAGTCCAACCCCCCCGCCCAAGCAGGAAACCCTACACCATTTCTGACAAAGGGCAGTCCAATCTCTTCTTGAAAGTCTCAAGTGATGGCACTCCCACAACTTCCAAGGGCAAACTGTTCCATTGGTTGATTGTTCTCACTGTCAGAAAGTTTCTCCTTATTTCCAGGTTAAATCTCTCCTTGTTCAGTTTCCATCCATTATTCCGTGTCTGGCTTACAGGAGCTTTAGAAAATAGGTTGACCCCTTCCTCCTCCCTGTGGCAGCCCCTCAAATATTGGAAGACCACTATCATGTCTCCCCTGGTTCTTCTCTTTACTAGACTAGCCAAGACCAGTTCCTGCAACCATTCATTGTATGTTTTAGCCTCCAGTCCCCTAATCATCCTGGTTGCTCTTCTCTGTACTTTTTCTGGAGTCTCAACATCTTTTTTATAATGTGGTGACCAAAACTGGATGCAGTACTCTAGGTGTGGTCTTACTAAGGCTTTATAGAGTGGTATTAGTACTTCCCTTGATCTTGATTGTATCCCTCTGTTAATACAATTTAGGATTGCATTAGCTTTTTTGGCTGCTGCTGCACACTGCTGGCTCATATTTAGCTGGTTGTCCACTAAGACTCCAAGATCCCTCTCACAGTTACTGCTATTGAGCCTGGTTTCACCCAATCTATATGTGTACTTTTGGTTTTTCTTGCCTAAGTGTAGGACTTTACTTTTCTCTACATTGAATTTCATTTTGTTAGATATGGCCCAGTGTTCTAGTCTGTCAAGATCCATCTGGATCTTGAGCCTATCTTCTTGGGTGTTAGCTATTCTTGCCAGCTTAGTATCATCTGCAAATTTGGTAAGTTTCCCTTCTATTCCCTCATCTAAGTTGTTAATGAAAATATTGAAGACTACTGGGCCTAAGAAAGAACTTTGTGGCACCCCACTGCTTACTTCCCTCAATGTAGACTTAGACTCATTAAGGACTACTTGTTGAGTATGTTTTGCCAGCCAGTTGCAAGTCCATCTAGTGGTGGTGCTATCTATTCCACTTTTTTCTAGCTTACTAAGAAGTAGGTTCTGGTCTACTTTGTCAAATGCTTTGCTGAAATCTAAATATATTATGTCCACAGTATTTTGGTGGTCTACTAATTTAGTCACTGTGTTGAAGAATGAAATAAGATTGGTTTGTCATGATCTGTTGTTCTTAACAAACCAGTGCTGACTGCTAGTTATTACTTGACTTGTTTCTAGATGTTGGCAGATCTGTTTTTTATTATCTTTTCCAGTATCTTCCTGGGTATTGATGTTAGGCTGATTGGTCTATAGTTTCCTGGGTCTGTTTTTTTCCTTTTTTGAAGATGGGAACCACATCAGCTCTTTTCTCTTTTCGTCTGGTAGTTCCCCCGTGTTTCAGGATTTTTGAAAGATATGGTGCAGTGGTTCTGAGATGTCCTCTGCCAGCTCCTTTAAAACTCTGGGATGTAATCAATAAGGCCCTGGTGATTTGTTTTCATCAAGATCAGACAGGTGTTCTCTTACTAACATACATACACGATATACAGTTTCAAAGCTAGTTGCTTATCTATTACCAAAAATGATAATAAAGGTTTACATAATATATATATCAATTAATTGATACACAAACATTAATCTTTATAATTTAAATAGATTAATTCCATTGTTATATTTTTAATGACAAATTAATAGTTTTAATAATATCTCTCCAATGTAAAGATTATAGGAAACATGAAGCAGGAATAACCAAATGCCAGTGTAGCACTTTCATATACAGAAAAAAATATGTAAAAATAAGTCAAAATAATAGAGGACATTCTAGAGGAAGTCTAAGGAATAACCTCAGGCACTTGTCTTCTAATAAATGTTTTGTGATATTCCACCATAGCCATTTCTTGGAAAGGGCCGACAAGATGGTTTCAGAGATGCCCATCCTTGCAAAAAATTGAGCATCCCAGTTATGGAAGAAACACTGAAACACCCTTAATCTGAAGGAGCGCTCCCAATCTGGTGCTTGTTTTGAAGAACGATGGAACATTATGGATTCTTTCATGGAAACTTTTTCCTCCATATCACTGTTTCTGGTAAAATTCTTGTAGAAAACACTATGCAATGACTTGTCATTTACACAGCCTTTTGTGGAGAAAACATTTTAAAAGGTGTTCTAGACTAGGGGTGTCAAACTAGATTTCTTCGAGGGCCGGATCAGCACTGTAGTTATCCTCCATGGGCCTGCTGGTGGGGGGAGGAGATGGGGCCTGTGCCCCTTTTTGGCCGCCAGGCTGCTGCAGTAGGCCATCCAGGCTGAAAATGGGACACATGGGGGCCTCCCACAGCCCCTTGTGGCCCATTTTCGCTAGCAGAGGTACCACAGGCCAATCCTTTGCTATTTCCAGGCCAGCCCATGGACTGGATCTAAGCACCCCACAGGCCTTGAGTTTGACACCCCTGTTCTTGACAGAGCTTCCTATCTGGTAATGCATGCTCTAATGCCTGATATCATTTAGCAACTAACAAGAAAGTATAGTCTGGTCTGTGTGGTAGAAATATAGTCCAGCTAAATCTCAATCTGCGTAATGGTACAGATGGCATCAATGTTTACAATCTCTATAGGCCATCAAAGACCTGTGAAACAAGAAAAGTAATAGAACATGAAACTCATGAAGCAGAGGTGCTAATTCTATCCAGGAGAGCAATTTAGCAAGAGCAGCAAAAAAAAATCACCTGGTTTTTTTTTTCTTTTAAGCACCTTTCAATAATTGGACTGATACATTGCAATCAACCACTGTCTGTTTAATCAAAGTTTGTTATAAAACATCTGATTGGATGGGTACATACATTTCACAAAGAGTTTATAGTTGGATTCTTACAACTTGCTAAGCAAAAACAATATACATTACAATCATAACTATAGCTTACAACCATAAAAAGCCTGTAATGAATATATCAATTACTTTATACAGTATTATTTAATGTTATACTGTTTCTTATATTAAGAAAAACAGATTGTAGTGAACAATAAATAATATCAGTGCTAGTGTTGTTTATTAACACATGTACTATAGATCAGGGCTTATTCATAGGACAATGAGTACCAAATTATAATATGAATTGTCTAAAAATTTCCCAAAACAGGTGTACATCCAGCTAAATATTAAAGATGACAAGCATCATTACAAAAAAAAAATCATTCACGTACATTTTCAAAAATGAAAGTCTTGGTGTCCTTGTTTCAGAAATATTGTTTTATTTATGTGAAACAGAAGTTCATATCAATAAAATGGTTAAGGTTATTTAATTGAGTTATAGCTCTAGGTTTAGATTCATTATGAGGGACACAGAACACAGAATCTTAAAGCTAAGTGGGTGGATAATGGAAGGTTCCAAACAGCTGACACAATATTTATTTCCAGCTTAGAAGAAATTAGATGCAAACTAAAATGAAAAATAAATGTGTTATGAAATATAATCCTTTCCATGCTTACTCAGGACTAAATCTATCAAAAACCAGTAAAGGTTTCTCTCAAAATTGTCTGCATAAATTTCAGGCTCAATGTACTTTTTAAAACTAACTTTGATCTTAGTGGAGCATAAGTCAAAGTAATATGTATAACTATCTTCCCCTACTCTCTTCAAACCATGCTGATTGCAAGTTCTGGGAATTAGAGTTCAAACACATTAGCAATCTTCCACTAAATTTTTCAAAAGTCTTATGTTTAACTGCTATAGTTTGGGGGAGAACTAGGTAGCCTAGCAACTAGCAGAAAACTCAAGGGCTGTGAATAATTGTAAGAAAATAAAATAGTAATAAATTATGACATCTAACTTACGCATGTGGGTTTAAATCAGATGGGTGGATGGAACTGTTACTGTAAGTTTTCCATAACAGATTCAACGTCTCTTAAATATGATGGCTGCTACAAGAGGAACAAGCTAGCTTTTAATAGAAAGAACATGTATCTTGAAATTTATATCATTGGCACGGTTAAAAAAAACCTTCAATCTCTGTGTTAATCAAAAATCATCGCCTGTTTGTTCAGCATATGGAACAATATAAACTTTGACATATACAGGTAGTCCTCAATTTACAATAGTTCATTTAGTGACCATTCAAAGTTACAACAGCATTGAAAAAAGTGACTTATAACCGTTTTTCAGACTTATGACCGTTACAGCAACCCCACGGTCATGTGAGCAAAACTCAGGTGCTTGGCAACTGACTCACAATGACTGCTGTGTCCTGGAGTCATGTGATCGCCTTTTGCAACCTTCTGACAAGCAAAGTCAATGAAGAAGCCAGATTCATTTTACAACTAGGTTATTAAACTGAACAACTGTACTAATTCATTTAACAACTGTGGCAAGAAAGGTTGTAAAATGGGGCAAAACTCACTAACCAATTTCTTGCTTAGCAAAAGGAATTTTTTAGCTGCAATTGTGGTAGTAAGTCAAGAACTACCTGTACACTACTGTGCTGTTTCATAAAGCACAATCCAGACCAGTGGTGGTATTCTACCGGTTTGGCCTGGTTCTGCTGAACATATAGCTCCAAGGATCATCTGTGAGCAAACCAATTTGCTCCGACGATCAGCTGCTGGGCCCGCCCACCTGCCCCGGCTCTATACTGATCTTTATTTCCTGGTTTTGAAGTTCAGCTGCTTTGCGTGGCACAGCGGATTGCCGCATGTCAGCTGCTGAAGACAAAGGGAGAGTGCAGGATTGCAGGTCAGTAGAAACCCTCTGTGCATGCACAAAGCATGCCCACCAAGCCACACCCACAGAACCGGTGGTATAAAAAAACCTGAAACCCAACATTGATCCAGACTGACTACATCTCAATACATTGTATGAATATTAGTTGACCAGTAACATTCCGAGTATGTCATTCTCTCCTTTAAGTAAGATCCCCTGTCCTGAATAAAAATAATAATAAACTCATATCAATCCATCACCCATGACATGATGAGCATTTCTGTATTTTGTTTTACTGATTTTGAGGTGTTAAACCAGGATGTGAGCTGAAATTAAAGAGCCTTAACTGACCAAAAATAGAATCTGTTGCATGAATAATGGGGCAGACTAATTCAGTACAGCACCCCAAGATTTGGCTGGGTTAATCAATTCTGGGTACCCATGGAAAGATTTGAGGAACTACAACAGAGCAGAGGAAAAAGCAATACTCTTGAAGTTGATCCCACGCAACTGCTTGGGATAAAACTTGAATAAAATATTACAAGTTATCTCTATCATCAAATACCCTATTTATTTTGTATTAGTTTAGATGTGTGAAAGTAGAAATGTATTTACAACAGAAATACAAGCTTGGGTTGCAAAGCCAATTCTCCTGATGCATTATTTTGTATCAACTGCCATCTAGTGAAAAAGATTGGTTAATTTAAAAGGCAGATTTATTCCAATATTAAACCAATTACATTTATCAATAACATCACTTGTAGGTCAATACTGTGCTTATTGAGAAGGCAAAAGCTTTAGTGAGTGTAGCATTCAGTATAGACACTTTGAACCATTTTTAGAGATGTCCTTATGATGCAGCCTTTGTTTCATTCCAAGTCCACTATGGACTAAATTCATTCTTAGTTCTCCCAGTTTTAAAATAATATTTGCCATTTTCTCCTGACATATATCTTGTTGTACAGATAAATCTACAGTGCTTCAGTCAGGAACTTAGACATTGATAAAATCAGGGATCATATCTGTCAAACTCCTACTGGCTCATATATTTATTTCTGGGGCCATGCCATTTCAATTGGCATCAATCTAACTGGTTTACAAGAAAAACACCAATAACATCAGCGTATCATATAAACAACAAATAAAAAGATCAGTGGGTAACTGTATCTGAACACTGGTCCTTGCTTAATGACCACTCATTCACCAACTGTTCAAACTTACAGCTGTGTTAAATAGCTGGTAATTATGACCAGTACTTGTACTTGTGACAGTTATCTCTACAGTTGTACATGTAACATCTCTACTACACGAGTTACTTTGATTGCCAATTCATTCTGTATCTAATTTAAGATGTTGCTATTACCTTTAAAGCCCTTCATTGCATGGGATTAGGTTACTGAAAAACCATCTCCTCTTAATTACATCAATATTTATTTATTTTTATTAAAATTTAATCACAATAAACTCATAGTAAAAATTCAGGTTATAACTAAAAGATAGAAAGGAAGACAGCACACTAAACAAGGGGAGGTGGGATCTGCTATTGGTCCATTAACCATCTCTGGTGGGATTCTCCCCCATTGGGGCCCCAGGCCAAGGGGCAGAGTCAGGTTCTTGTGGAAGGTCAGGAGGGTGGGAGCCAATCTCATCTCAGGGGCCAAAATGTTCCAAAGTGCTGGAGCCATGGCAAAAACATTCTTCTCCTGGATCCCACCATCAGGAATTATCTGGCCAATGGGATCCGTAGCCTGCCTCCTCTGCTGGCATGGGTGGAGCGAGCCACCCCCATTGGAGTGAGATGATCCCTGAAGTAGCCTAGACCCATGTCATGTAGGGCTTCAGGGGTGATAACCAACACCTTGAATTTCATCCAGAAGCAAACCGATAGCCAGTGCAGCTCACAGAAAAACGGTGTAATATGGGCCATTCTAGAGCAGGGGTCCCCAACCTATGGGCCACAATCCACTACCAGACTGTGGCCTATTCACAACCAGGCTGTGTGAGTGGTGGCTGGCGCACGTGCTCAATCCCACTCACACAAGCAGCAAGCACCAGCCATGATGTTCACAGCCCTACTCGCGCCAGCGGTGTGCACGCACGCACACACCATTCACACAAATGAAGTTGTACACGTGCATGCATGTTTGCACTTACCCCTTACAAAACCATCCTCTCTTTTCCTCCTTCCCACTAGCACTGGGCCACTGACCCAAAAAGGTTGGGGAAATGCTGCTCTAGGGGCCTCCAAATCTGCCCATGCTGCCACACTGCATCAGTTATAATTTCCAAATGTTTTTTCAAGGATTGCCCCAACCTATTCCACCTGGTCAGGAAAGAGGAATTGTTGCAGATCCCATCTATTATAAAATATTAACTGGCAGGATCCAGGAAGAGATTTTACTCAGCTGTTGCTCCCACCCTTTGGAACACCTTACCCCCAGAGGTGAGGAGCCCTCCCTGCCATTCTTCTGGCCTTCCCAAACAGTGTACAAACCCGTCTCTATTATTGGCATGAGAATCTAAGAGGGATATGTAACATGGGGAGACACTGGTAATAAGAGGGTTCTCCCTCCATCTGTTGAACTTTTTAATGGCTCCGTTTTTAATTTTGCTCTTAATTCTGGTTTTATTTAAGCTTTCTATACTAGAGTGTTTTTTACTGTCAATTGTCCAGTCACTTAGATGAACTAGGTGGTGTAGAAATGTGATCAGTATCTGATGATAGGATATCCTGCAGTTTCTGCAGGTCCAGTAGCTCCTGTAGAAAATGATCACTTCCAAATACCCTCCTGTTGTACTTCACATGGAATGGGAACTCTTTATAGACATTTGCTGTAAACATGCCTTGAATAGATGGACTCTGTTTGGAGTGAGTGGTACTAAAAATAATCAGGCCTCAACCCATGAAGTACTTTTAAATAATGATATCCCAATCTTTAGTCAAATATAAGCTTAACTGAACAGTTTAATAAACTTGTAAAATTTAAGACTGGTATTGCATGTGTTATAAATGTACCTGCTTGCCAGACATTCACAATACTACATTTTATTTTGTATGTTTCTTTTAAACAGCTGTTTTACTGTGATCTGGACAATTCAAATTTATCCTCTTCATCTTTGAAAATCTGCATTGTAATACATCAAATTAATAAAAGCTTTTATCTTCTATCTGAAATACCTTGTTATATTCTTTTTAAATAAATATTCATTTATTTGTGGTGAGACTGGTCTAGTTTTTAGGGAGGGACAACTAAATCATTTAGCCCTACACCTTTACCTTATATGGCCAGGAAACTGCAATACTGAAATTATTTAACTTTTTGTGTGTTTATTTTTTAATTGCCTGAAAGGCAGCACAGATTGTAATATCTATAACTCTCCCACATATAAGGTTTATAGGTATTCTAAACATTCTATCCCACTCTTATTGAAAATAGCTGACTGTTGCATACAAGAACATAAAGAGGCTTTTGCCGTGCAAATTGCCATACCATTAATTACATTAATTAACCAAGAACATTTGTGTAGTCTTGTTTGAATAATGTTCTCTACTTTGTTCCAGTTTGCACCATTGTATCATATTTCTATCCCATCACACATGCCATGACAGTAGAGAGGGAAAGAGAGAAATAAAATATGGATGCATTTGAGCAGCGATGTTTTGGAAACAATTTTATATGAAAGAAGCAATTGCTGTATAAAAGGGTACCACACATTGATTTAATCTGTCTGTAATACAAGGAATAGTATTATAGTACAATTCCTGTTATTGTTAGCTTATGTTACAGTGCTAGTATGTAAAGAAGGGCTATATTATGGAGGGTTATCATACCATTTCTATTTCAACATTTGTTTAAAAAATGCATTTAGATATCCATCTTGGAGTGCAACTCTGGGTGGTTCACTAAAACAAAACAAAAAAAAATCACAAAAACAATTTAAAAAACATACAAACAAAAATGAAACTTGGTGCTTCAGCCAACCTCCTGAGATGCTCTCAACAAATATCCCCAAGCTCTACCCTAGCACAGTAAAGCATTAAGGGAAGAAACGTGGATCATGATCACTTATCCACTGGTGAGTAATCACATAAAGAGCATTTTGCAAGTCTGAGAAGTGACCAAATCATGAATGCCCTGAACCTCAATAGGATCACCTGACCAGCTAGGATTGGAGATATGCAACTGAGTATCATCGGTGTACTGATACAGTACCCGATACTGGCAAATGATTTCCGTTTGTATACAGCAGGGGTGTCAAACTCAAGGCCCACAGGCCAGATCCAACCAGACCCAGATTTAAGCACCCCGCAGGCTGGATGTGGCCTGCGGTCCTTGAGTTTGACACCCTTGCTATATACAAACGGAAATCATTTGTCAGTATTGGGTATGGTATCAGTATAGCAGTGGTGGGATTCAAATTTTTTTACTATCGGTTCTGTGGGCATGGCTTAGTGGGAGTGGCAGGGAAAGGATACTGTAAAATCTCCAGTCAGAGGTGGTATTTATCAGTTCTCTGAACTATTCAAAATTTCCGCTACTGGTTCTCCAGAACTGGCAGAACCTGCTGAGTACCACTTCTCGTACACAGATGATACTCAGTTGCACATCTCAGTTGAAATATCAAAGGACCAGCCTGCGGTGCCACTGGCAACTAAAACAGGCTACTTGCTGGCCCCCTGCACCTCATTTTTACCCTCCATGGTTTCCTGCATCATTCTGCCGGCTGAAAATGGCGCCAAAAACAGCCTGAAAATTGCCCCAAAACAGGCCAAAAAAGCCCCCCAAACAGCCCTGAAAATGGGCCAAAAAACCAGGCTCAAAATTATGATTTATAGCCATGCAACTGTGTTAATTTTATCCTTATAGAACAAAACTTCACAGATAAATAGTTTATAGTTAATAGTTTTTTAACTATTAATAACAATTATGCCATCTTGCAAATACAAGATTGTATATTAAGAATGGACAAGCAGGCTTTTAAAGCAGTGTAAATTCTAACCCGCCCACTTTGGTAACATACTTCCAATTGACCTGCACTGAAGGAAAACAATGATTTTCTACAGAAATAACTATTTCCTAATGTTATGTCCAGAGGACTCTAGGAGTTCTCACTCAGGTCCACTCACTTTGTGTGGGCGTTCTTCCCCCTTTCCTCATTGGTTGACCCTCTCCAGCAGCCAGCTATAAAAGCAGGCTGCGGGGTCCAACCAGTTGCTGATTGCTGCGAGCCAGTTCCAGGCGTGGCAAGCACGGTCAGCCCTTTATTGTTATAATAAAGTATTGTTGCTCT
The DNA here is from genome assembly GCF_049901715.1 of Pseudonaja textilis. Lineage (NCBI taxonomy): Eukaryota > Metazoa > Chordata > Lepidosauria > Squamata > Elapidae > Pseudonaja > Pseudonaja textilis. The sequence continues at coordinate 197,835,167 of NC_141991.1, read as the reverse complement.
CATGCTCTGGTTCAGCCTCTCATTGCTCAAACTTAACACTGGCGACGAGGATGGGATGGCTACCAGAAGCACCATGCAACCGCTGAGTCACTAGTCACCGATCCGCAACCCAGAGAGAGCGATCGGCCGACTACAAGAGAAACGCTGACCGCAGCCAGAGAGAGCGGCCAGCCGACAAAAAGAGCGACGTTGATCCGCAGCCAGAGAGAGCGGTCTGGTTCAAAAGTTAGAAGCGTCTGTAGCCGCTTGTTAGCCCAGCTACGGGTAAGCGGCGCTGCGAGCCGCAGTCGCTCAGTATTAGGTGCGAAATTCAAACGGGTGTCATTTGAATTTCAAACCAAGAGAGACACAGCACAGCGCTGTAGTAAGTCACTAACGCCCACGCTGGCGCGAATCTAGACACCTCCAACGGCTAACAGCCAACGTGGTTAACCCAGAGAGAAAGAGAGGATAGCAAAAAAACCCTCTCCAGAGCTGATTTCACTTGCAACCCACGAGCGCCCGTTGTCCCCAGAGAGATTTTTTTCCACAGGTAGCCCAGCCGCTCCCAGCACCATGAGTTCCAACCCAGTATTCCTGGCGTTCAAGCCAGACGAAGAGAAGTGGGAATCGTATAAGAACCGCTTCAACCATTACATCGATGCGGTCGGCCTGGCAGATGCGGGAGAGCATCGGAAAAAATCCTATTTCCTAATCTACTGCGGAGCCACCGTTTACGATACTGCCGCAGCACTCGTAGCTCCTAGAGAGTTGAAAAACGTCCCGTGGTCCGAGTTGCTTGAGATCCTCACTAACCACTACGCTCCCAGGCCTTCACAGATCGCCAGGAGGTTCACGTTTCGTATGAGGAAGCAATCGAGTAAGGAGACCATCAATCAATATATGGCCGCCCTCAGAACAGCAGCTCTGCACTGCGGGTTTGGAACATACCTGGAGGACATGCTCCTCGATCAATTAGTTTGTGGGGTCAAGGACCTCAACCTACAGAGGCGCCTTCTAGCAAAAAAAGACCTCAACCTCGCACAAGCGGTCGAGGAGTCCCTGGCAGCCGAGCTGGCAACAAACTCAGCCACCGAAATACAGGGCCCAAGCGCCAAGCTGGCATCGTTCCCAGTCCATTCCGAGGAGGTGGTAGCAGAGGAAACCCTCAACGACGAAAATGATGTACACCGCCTCACCTACGACAAACGGCCGCAGGTAGGGGCCAAACAAGAAAACACCGGTCCACCCAAGCACATCACACTGTGCCTATCCTGTGGGGGATCGCATCAAAGGGCCACCTGCAAGTTTAAAGGAGCCACCTGTAACAACTGCCATAAAAGGGGGCACATCGCGAGAGTCTGCCAAACCCCCCATAGCGCTGCACACAGACTCCCTCCCTCGCACTCGGGACCTCAGAGGCAAGTATTAAACTGTCGCACGCACCGCCTTGCCAAGCGTACTTGCCACACTGTTAGTAAAATTTCTCTCTCCGTTTCCCTAGAAGGTAAACCGTGCCACATGGAGGTTGACACAGGGTCAGCGCTCTCAATAATTTCGTGGAACACCCTCAAGAGACTCCACCCAAGCCTATCTACCACTCGGCTTCAAAGATGCGAGTTCGGCCTGAAGGACTACCAGGGGAAGACCATTCCTGTGATCGGCAGAGGCAGGTTTTTTGTCAGTTTTAGAACTTTTAAAGGTCACCTACCTCTAGTGGTAGTTAACGGCAATTTACCCACCTTATTGGGGCTCGATTGGTTTCCCCACCTCGGCCTAGGGCTAACAGGAGTCCATGCTGTCTCAACCTTAGACACTGACTCCTTATTCGCTGATTTCGCAGATGTGTTCAGCGAAGAGCTGGGGTGTTATAACGGAACCCCCATCTCATTCACAGTGGACCCCCAGGCAGTCCCAATCAGACTAAAACCGCGTAGAGTTCCATTTGCTATTCGACCAAAACTAGACGCTGAATTAGATAAACTATTAAAACAAGGGGTCATTGAGCCAACAGATTTCGCCAAGTGGGAGACGCCCATCGTCACACCCCTCAAAAAAGATGGTAGCCTGAGAATTTGCTCGGACTACAAGACAACAATCAATAAATATTTACAAGTTAGCGCCTACCCTGTGCCCGTCATTCAGCACTTATTGCACACATTCGAGCCGGGCAGTATTTTCGCTAAATTGGACATGTCTCAAGCGTATCAGCAGTTCCCTGTTGATAACCAAACAGCGGAACTCCAGACCATCGTCACGCACAAGGGTGCCTTCCGATGTAAGCGTCTCCAATTTGGCGTAAGTGTGGCCCCAGGGATTTTTCAGTCCCTCATGGAACGGATTTTACAGGGCCTCCCTGGTGTAGTACCCTACTTCGACGACATCTTGGTCTCGGCCAGGGACAGACCCCAACTTTTCCAGAGAGTGCGAGCTGTGTTAGAGAGGTTCAGACAGCATGGCCTCAAGTTAAAAAAAGAAAAATGCGCCATTGCCACTAGACAGGTGGACTTTCTGGGTTATAAAATTGACACCTCTGGCATTCACCCCCTGGAGTCCAAGGTCAGGGCAATCCACGAGGCTCCCACTCCAACCTCCAAAACGGAGCTGCAAGCCTTCTTGGGGCTGCTGAACTTTTACGCATCCTTCTTGCCCCACAAAGCCTCAGTAGCCGAACCCCTTCACAGATTATTGGACAAACAGTCACCATGGCACTGGGGGCACAAAGAAGACCAGGCGTTTAACGCCATCAAATCGCTACTCACGTCAGAGGCGGTGCTTATCCAATTCGACCCTAACCTTCCTTTAGTACTGGCAGCAGACGCATCCCCTTTTGGAATTGGGGCGGTCCTTAGTCACAGACTTCCCAATGGCGCCGAGGCTCCCATTGCCTTTTTCTCAAGAACGCTCTCGGCCACGGAACGCAATTACAGCCAGATCGACAAGGAAGCCCTAGCAGCTGTTGCGGCCGTGAAAAGTTTCACGAATTCCTTTTTGGCCATTCTTTCGAACTGGTTACGGACCATAAGCCCCTCCTGGGCCTACTGGCCGGGACAAACAGACCCCTCAGGTCCTTTCCCCTAGAATGACAAGGTGGACACTCTTCCTAGCGGCCTACTCCTACAAACTTATTCACCGCCCAGGCAAAACACTGTCCCATGCCGACGCTCTCAGTCGCTGCCCCTTACCCGCTCCGGCTGAAGACCCCGCTCCTGTCAACGCCATTTCGAGATCACCCAGTTGGACCTGCCCATCACCGCTCTTGACATCGCCGCCAAAACCAAGGCAGACCAAACGCTCGCCCAGGTGCTCGACTGGGTGAGGAGGGGGGCCAGGTGGCATCGTTGATAACAAATTAACTCCATTTAAGACTCGAATGCAGGAGCTGTCCAGTTTGCAGGGTTGTCTACTATGGGGCACTCGAGTGGTCATTCCGACCTCGCTGCGTACCCGAGTCCTGGAGGCGTTGCACGAAGGACACTGTCAGCCTCAAGATCTCTTCGGTACCCCAACTATTATCCTTTATTTCTCCCTTAGTATCTCTACTACTACTAGGCTTACTTCTTTCGGCTGTCATTAGCAACGGGGGGGAGGGGTAATTGTGGGGGGGAAGAGAGCTGGAGGTGTTTTGCATTCTTTTACTGTGGGCAGAAGAAGGGGGGGGATTTCTTCTTTCCAATTTTCCATTTCTTTCCTAGCCTCTATCCTTTTGCGCAGCTGCGAGGTCTTATCAAAATATGTCAAGGTCAACGGACAGAGGCCTCATCACTACCTGAAGATGCTCACATGATCATATTCGGAACTTTTAATTGGCAGAGACTTCTGGACTTTGGGGGGTGGGAACAATTCCATTTCTTTGTATGTGTGATCTGCGCGCCAAATTCTCACTTTCGGAATTCCATTTGTAGCTTCCTTTTCATCTTCCAGTAAAAGAAGAACTTTGCTCTGAACCATGGAGTCTGAGTATTTCTTTCTTGGATTTTGAAAGGAGCACATACCGACATTATTCCGAAAGTCCCCATCAGCCCACCCGGAGAAAACACCAATTTTTCTTCCGAGGGGGTTTTCACATCATGTCATCTCCAGCCAGCGAGGAGGATGAGCAGGGAGCTGTGGGGGGGCAGCAAATGCTGTTACCAGAGATGCCAGCCACCGATTTGTTAGCTGACCTTACACTGGAAGAAACTCCAACCGAGATGCCCAGATGGTCGTTAGGAGTTGGATGGAAAAATCCGGAAGACCCCCTCCTGGAATCACTGTAAGTCGAAGAGGTGCGAGGAACGGCTGTGGCAGGGGGGAGGAGATGGAATGCAGGCTGGACTGCCGGGAAAAGCTTTAAGGATGCTTCTGAGAAACCCGGCAGGGCTCCAACATATGAGGGGGAAGAGAGAGCGAGTTCAGCCTGGGGAAGTCGGGCTGCCACCACCCCCCTGGCCCATCCCACGCCGGCGCAACCACCAGCTCCCGTCTGGGGAGCCCCAGCAGCGGGGGTAATGCCTAGAAGACGCCACCCGCCCTCCTTAGATGTGAAGTTTGGAGGAAATCCCAAGGACTTGGGGTTTTTCCTGGTGCAGGTTGGAAGCTATATGGCAGAATATGAAAGGGAGTTCACCTCTGAAGCAGCCAAAGTAAGATGTGTTACCAGAACCCTGGAGGGGATGGCAGCTGACTGGGTGGTGACTCTGTATAATGATAACTCCCCCAACTGCGAAGCCTTGATGTTTTTATGACTGCCTTGAGGAGGAGGTTTGAAGACCCTCTGGCAGAGAGAAGGGCCAGGATCAGGATGAAAACCATAACTCAAGGGGGAAGATCAGTTGCTGACTACACCCAAGAGTTCAGACAGCTGGCATATCGCATTCGAGGCTGGTCCCAGGAAGCTCTAATAGAAGCCTACAAAGATGGCCTAAATGAAGAGGTATACCACATGTGCATCTCCAGAAGGGATCCCCATGACTTGCAGTTGTGGTACCTGTTAGCGGAAGAGGTGGAAATAGATCTAGCCCGAAGTAGACGCAGAGGAGGCTCCGCATGGAGCACCATGCTCCCTCCTCGGCTCCGAGAGATCCCTAAGCCCCGGAAGGGAGGGGTGATGACAAGGGCCAAATCCACTGCCTGTTTCGTTGTGGGAAGGAAGGCCACCGAATTGCGGATTGTCGAGTCAAACCAGATCCAAAAAGGACGGGCCCTGGAAGGAAGCCCGAATCCTCCCCAACCAGGCCTCGCGAAACCGGCTAACAATAGGGGAGGTTGTAGAAGTCACTCCCCCAGCGGAAAAAGAGCTGGGACCCCGACTCCTCCCGACGAGAGTGAGACCGACTGGAAGATGACGTCTCGGTAAGTCCCAACCGGGCCCCCTTACCATTCCAATTAAATTAAGGGTGCCCACCTCGGGTACTGAGGGGAAATGCTGGCCTTATTGGACTCGGGTGCACGAGGTGCCTAATTAGCATGAAAGTAGTTAAAGGCATGGGCATTGGACTGAGAAATTTGAAAACGCCCATATCCTTTTACCAATTAGATGGGTCTGAAGCGGGGTTGCCCTGCACGGTTTATAACGGAGCCCTTAGAGATGACCATGGGAACCCACAGCGAGACCTTGTGCTTTATTGTGGCTCCCGGATGGAACACTCCCTAATCTTGGGATTGCCCTGGCTTCGGAAATGGAATCCCCAAGTAAACTGGAGAAAGGGGTGGATACGGATTCGTACTGACCAACCTCCAGGGAGAGAGGAGCAAACCCCCTTAAACCGGGGGAGAATCCCCATCCCAAGCCCCAAACCCCTGCTGAGACAGCTTCCACAGGGGCCGAACGCATAGAAGGGGAGGAGAAAATCCCGAAAGAGTACTGGGACCTAAGAGAAGTTTTAGCGAAGAGGCCTCCGATGAGCTCCTCCCCATCGGTCAACCGATTGCAGCATTGAATTTCTACCGGGGTGACACTACCGAAACCAAAGATGTATTCGATGACCCCAAAGGAGTTAGAGGAATTGAGATCGCTTATCGACAAGAATTTGAAACGAGGGTTCATCCAACCTGCCAGACCTCGAGTGGCGGCCCCTGTGATGTTCCGCGAGAAGAAAGATGGCTCCAAGCGCTTGGTGGTGGACTACCGAAATTTGAACGCGGTATCCGTGGAAAATGTGTACCCTCTCCTCTAATGAAGGACATGTTGGCTCACCTGGCCAAGGGGAAGATCTTCACGAAACTGGACTTGAGGGAGGCCTATTACCGAATCCGAATTAAAGAGGGAGACGAGTGGAAAACTGCATTCAATTGCCCAATAGGTTGCTTCCAATTCAATGTTCTCCCGTTTGGCCTACAGGGGGCACCAGCTGTCTTCATGCAATTGATCAACCAAGTGCTCCACGAACATTTATACAAGGGGGTTTTGGTCTACCTTGACGATATCCTTATCTACTCGGAGACCAGAGACCAACATGTGAAACTGGTACGGTCCGTGCTGCACAAATTGCGCTGCCAAATTGTACGCCAAATTGTCCAAATGTGAGTTCCATCAAGAAAAGATTGACTACCTGGGATATCGTATCTCACCCGAGGGTCTTGAGATGGACCCGGAGAAGGTACGAGCCGTATTAGAGTGGGCCCCACCAAGAACCCGAAAACAACTTCAAAGTTTCCTTGGATTTGCTAACTTTTACCGGCAATTCATCCCATGTTTTGCTAAAATAGCCATGCCTATCACCAACCTCCTAAAAACAAAGGGAGAAGCGAAGCCAAAGCCTAGCCAGCCGTTGAATTGGTCTATGGAGTGCCAAGCCGCTTTTGAGAAGCTAAAAGACTATTTGCTGCCGAGCCAGTGCTAAAGCATCCGGACATGGATGTCCCCTTCGTGATCCAAGCTGATGCAAGTGATGTAGCGGTAGGAGCGGTCTTACTTCAATTAAACGAGAAGGGGACACTACAACCGTGTGCCTACACATCCCGTAAATTAACTGACACTGAACGTAGATGGGCTGTCTGGGAGAAAGAAGCTTTTGCAGTCTGCTGGGCTCTAATGACCTGGAGGCATTTTCTGGAAGGCGCGAGGTACCCATTTGAGGTTTGGACTGATCATAAAAACCTGGAGGCCTTAAAACGCCTCGGAAACTATCTCCTAAGCAAGTTAGGTGGGCCCAGTACTTCAAACGATTCAATTTCTTTCTGAAGTACATCCCAGGAGGAAAGAATTTTATGGCGGATGCTTTATCTAGGATGCCACAATACAACAGTGTTCGAAAAGAAGTGATAAGTCCGATTGTGCCCACCACACAGCTGGCAGCACCAGTGGTCACCAGGGCGCAAAAGAAGAAACAAGAGGCAGATCTGTCCAATGATTTGATCGAACAATTTAAAGAAGCTTTGAAAACAGATGAATGGTTCCAGGCAAATGCAAATAACTGCACTGTTAGAGATGGGTTAGCCTGGATGGGAGCGCGAAGCTGTATGTACCTAAAACACTGAGGAGCCAAGTATTACAACAAACTCATGATTCCAAGGCAGCGGGTCACTTTGGTTTCGTGAAGACCTTACACCTAGTGAAACGGCAGTTCTGGTGGCCCTCTTTGAAAAAAGACATTGAAACTTATGTAGCAAGCTGCCCAGTTTGCGCCTCAGCTAAGAGACCTCCCGGTAAGCCGCCAGGTCTGTTGCAAAATGTGGCCAGGCCAACTGCCCCTTGGAAGGAAATCTCTATGGACTTTATAGTAGATTTACCTGAGAGTGCTGGGCACACGGTGATCTGGGTGGTGACCGACTTGTTTTCCAAACAGGCACATTTCATACCTTGCACCAAGATTCCCTCGGCGAAGTCGTTAGCCAAACTGTTCATTATACACGTCTACAGACTGCATGGTGTTCCTGAACGTATAATATCAGATCGAGGAGTTCAATTTACCTCGAACTTCTGGAGGGAATTTTTGAAGTTGATAGGCTCCACCCAAGGGTTAAGCTCCGCCCACCACCCCCAAACTAATGGGGCCTGCGAGAGGACTAACGGGGTGCTAGAGCAATATCTCCATGTTACATAAATTATCAGCAAGACAACTGGGTGGACCTGCTACCTTTTGCCAAGTAGCGTATAACAACTCCGTTCACAGCAGCACTGGTTTTACCCCGTTCAAAGTGGCCACGGGACAAGATTTTGTACCCATACCTGAACTTCCTCGCGAGAAACCCAATATCCAGTCATTGGATGACTGGATATCTCAACTACAACGCAATTGGCCAGTCGCTCGCAAAGCTCTGGACGAAGCGCATCAATCCCATAAGAAGTTTGCAGACAAGAAAAGAGCCCCACAACAGTCGTATCAAGTAGGCGACAAAGTATTCCTCTCAACCAAGTATCTGCAAACCACTCAGAGATCAAAAAGTTAGGCCCTAAGTATGTGGGGCCCTTCCTATTGAGCGGTTGTGAATCCCGTGACAGTTCAATTGACGCTACCAAAGACTCTTCGTCGCATTCATCCTGTTTTCCATGTCAGCCTGCTAAAACCCGAACACACCTGTACATTGAGACCGACCCAGACTGATCCCCCCGTCCCATTGTTGATTGAGGGTGAACAACATTTTGAAGTTAAAGAGATTTTAGACTCTCGAAAAAGGAGGGGTCGCCTACAATATCTTGTAGCCTGGAAACATTTCCCCTCTCATGCTGAGTGGGTGAACGAAAAGACGTTAGGGCTCCTGACCTGCTAAAGAAATTTTATACTAAGTATCCTGATAAACCATAAGAATGTATGCAATGCTTAACATATCTTTTTATTCTCTCTTACAGGGACTAATGTCCTTTTTCTAGGGGGTCCGAATGTCAGCCTCAAGATCTCTTCGGTACCCCAACTATTATCCTTTATTTCTCCCTTAGTATCTCTACTACTAGGCTTACTTCTTTCGGCTGTCATTAGCAACGGGGGAGGGGGTAATTGTGGGGGAAGAGAGCTGGAGGTGTTTTGCATTCTTTTACTGTGGGCAGAAGAAGGGGGATTTCTTCTTTCCAATTTTCCATTTCTTTCCTAGCCTCTATCCTTTTTCGCAGCTGCGAGGTCTTATCAAAATATGTCAAGGTCAACGGACAGAGGCCTCATCACTACCTGAAGATGCTCACATGATCATATTCGAACTTTTAATTGGCAGAGACTTCTGGACTTTGGGGGTGGGAACAATTCCATTTCTTTGTATGTGTGATCTGCGCGCCAAATTCTCACTTTCGGAATTCCATTTGTAGCTTCCTTTTCATCTTCCAGTAAAAGAAGAACTTTGCTCTGAACCATGGAGTCTGAGTATTTCTTTCTTGGATTTTGAAAGGAGCACATACCGACAGACACCCTGGCATCGTGAGAATGAAAGCATTAGCACGCAGCTACGTGTGGTGGCCGGGTCTAGACGAGGACATTGTCAATTGGGTAAGTTCCTGCAACATCTGTCAGGAATCCCGTCCTGCTCCCCCCATTGCCACCCCTACCAGATGGGAGAGCGCCTGCGGCCCTTGGTCTAGAATCCATATCGATCTGGCCGGCCCCTTGCATGGGAAGATGTTCCTAGTGGTCGTGGACGCTTATTCCAAATGGATGTAGCACAGCTATCCACGACCACCACACTAGCAATCACCAACGTGTTAACGCGCCTGTTCGTTACGCACGGGCTACCCGACTCCATCGTCTCCGATAATGGCCCACAGTTCGCATCAATAGAGTTCAGCCGTTTTGCTGCCAACCTGGGCATCCGCCACATTTTCACAGCCCCATTTCACCCTGCCAGTAATGGGTTGGCGGAAAGAGCCGTCAGGACCACCAAAGAAGCCCTCGCCAGGTTCAGCAGGGATGACTGGCACCACAAACTCTCACGGTTCCTGATGAGCCAGCACTCAACCCCCTGTTCAGTCACCAATAAGTCCCCAGCGGAGCTCCTGATGGGCCGGCGCCTGAGGACTGTATTGGACAGACTTCACCCCAATTACTGCCCTGACTCTCCCCTCGCTTCCACTTCGGGGTTAGACATTTTATGTTACAGGAGCCTGTATTCGCGAGGAATTTCGCGGGGACCCACTATGGATGCCAGGCGAGGTCATCGCCATCACCGGGCCGAGATCGTATAGGGTCAGGCTGGAGGATGGCCGCGTCTGGAGGAGGCACATAGACCAACTACGGAGCGCCACAGCACCCTTGCCAGCAGAAATCCAGAATCACCAGACGAAAGGGAACCGCCTCATCCGCCTCTCAGCCTCATCGCACCCGACGTCCAGTCCGCACCAACAGCCGTTCCGGTCAGCCCGAACTCGGACAACAGCGCCCCGAGAGTTGACCAGCCTGATCCAGCCCACGGGAATTCGGTCCCAGCATCCAACCCTGTGAGTCCTGAGGATGCCCAATCCGGAGAGCGCGTTGGCGACACGCTGCCGGCTCAACCGTCACAGACTGATTCTGAACGGACAGACAATGCTCCCGAGCTGCGCCGTTCCGGGCGCCAACACAACCCCCCCCCGTCTACCTCAAGGACTATGCATGTTCGCATCTGGGGGAAGGGGTGTTATGTCCAGAGGACTCTAGGAGTTCTCACTCAGGTCCACTCACTTTGTGTGGGCGTTCTTCCCCCTTTCCTCATTGGTTGACCCTCTCTAGCAGCCAGCTATAAAAGCAGGCTGCGGGGTCCAACCAGTTGCTGATTGCTGCGAGCCAGTTCCAGGCGTGGCAAGCACCGTCAGCCCTTTATTGTTATAATAAAGTATTGTTGCTCTCATGCTCTGGTTCAGCCTCTCATTGCTCAAACTTAACACCTAACTTCAGAATCAACGGAGATTAGGCCTTCTTAAATAAAATCTAAAGGAAAGATTTTACTGTTCTAACTAGAAACCTGTGGTCAGGAAAAAAAACCCCCACATATTCAGAAGTTATCTTTGCTTCAGTTGCATTCTGGAAAATCAACATGGCAAATAGGATTGGAAAGGGAGACCTTAAACCCTTTGTCACTCGTGTTAACATTTCTGCTGCGGAGCGGTTGGTTCTCCCTCTGCTTAATCTACCTCAGAGTAAATGAAAGAATAGAGGCAGGCTCTACTAGGAGCATACAGGCTTCCTGTGTTTGTAGTTTTTTTGTAGGCCAAGGTAGGATAAATTTACCATGCAAAATTGCTTTAAGCTTAGATCCTAAACTTTGCAACTACGCGTTAAAAAACAGTAGGGTTTTTTTGGGGGGTGGGGTGGGGGGAAGCGTCTTCACGTTTTCCCTAAGTTTTCACACCAGGAGCTACTTGTGCTCCTTTGCAATGATGATGATGACGCGCTGTGGGGTGGGGGAGAGCCGCGGGTCTTCTTCTACCTCTCGTGTCATGGCGCCGGCACCCCGTGAGGTAAACAGAATGTGCCGGATGGAGAGAGGCCGGCGCGACCGAGAGTGGGCGGAGGAAGGCGCTGAGACGGTTTTGTTGTGCGACTGCGGCTGCTGCGGGCTTCCGCCTTGGCACAATGGACGGAGAGCAGTAACCGAAGGAAGGGCAGGAGCCGGCAAGCGGGCGGGGCAAGGGGCGAGAAGGCACGACCGGCGAGAGCCTGTGGCCCGAAGAAGAGCTGCTGTTATTCCCGTCGAAGTGAGTTCCGCCTTGTCCCCTGTCGACCCGTCTCTCCCGCCCCCTTGGGCGGAGTATAGGGGGACACAGCCTGACGCCCTCGGCCCCACCCACCTCCCTAGCTACCCACCCGCAGCCCCGCTCGGTGGGATTCCCTCTGGGGGAGGGGGGGTTTCCCCGATGCCAGCGTAAAAGCACTGTACTAGATGATGGAGGCGGACGTTAAGAGCTTGGAGCTCTGTCATCCTTGGGGCCTAAGTCATTACCTCGGTTAGAACTCCTCCTCCAGCTGTGGCTGATGATGCAACTGTTCCCTTGGGAAGGAGGACTCCCAAGTTGCCCCTGCTGTCATAGACGTTTTCGCGAATCTATTGTGTACTTCCTTTATCGTCTGTTTACCCTATTACCTATAACTATATAGCCTTCTGCGATCTGTTTTGGACGGCGACCTCCTTTCTCCTTAACTAGATGGGCTTGAAGCGTAGCTGGAGGGAGGAAGATCAGATTCGATTATTTGATCCATATTTGGCTCAGAATTAATGTTCAGATGTGGCAAGAACAGGTGTTTCATGTGCGGTCATTCATTCACTTGAGAAGGTTCATATCGGCTTAGGAAATATATGCTTTCTCAGCAGCAGTGAATGCATATACCCATTTTATTAAACGATGGCCTTTATTGTCTACCTGTCTTAACAATGCAATGTGAATGTGAAATGAAAAAAAAATCAGATGTCATTTTAGCATGGTGCTTGTAGATTTAGAAGCATTCCTGAAGATGCAATAATAAGGATGATGATGATGATGGTGATGATGCAGTAATTACAGAAATAAATCACAGTAATTTATCTGCAGGAATCTGTACCTGCAGGAACACTTCCTAATCTATAAACACATGATGCTAAAATGACATCTGATTTTTTTTTCCATGTCAGACTTTAATGTTAAGACTGGACTGATTACTTCTTTCTAGAAATATACTATATAGCTACCCTCGTGGGACATTTATGTGATTTCTTTGGGTGGAAAGAAAAATGTGGGAACACAGTGACATTATACATACTCTGGTAATGCTGTTTGTATTTGTTCAGGTGAATGCAGCCTTGACAGTTAGATGGAATTTGTTCTGCCCTGTCGCTTTGCCATATAAAGAGTGCAATGGAGCCTGTCAAGTGGCTTGTTTGCTAGTCTGTTGTCACCAGAGGGGAAGGAAGTTATTGGGTTTTTTATTCTTTTATACGTTTTTTGGTTGTTCTTAAGCCACCTAGAGTCAGTGAGTGGGTGGCCATATAAATCTAACAAATAGCTATTCTGAAAAATGTTTTAGTAAATCACATGGCTTCCTCATAGGCTTTGGGTGTTTCTAATAGGCACTGTTTTTACTACATAAACATACAGTACTTAGTAATGTATTCTGTAAATAGGCGTATCTGTGCTCAATAGGGTTCAATTTTCTTGTAAGATTTGGGTTTCTATGCATCTTTATACTTAAAGCTGTATTATAACAGCTTGGAAAAAACTTATAATCAAGCTCTTTTTAAAAAATTATTGTGTTCAAAGTAGCTACCTTGATTTATTAGAATAAAGTGATACAGAAATCAAATTTTCATGTTAAATAAAATTTATAGCATAACAGCTTGTTTTTATTTTGTCAGATTAAAATTTAGTATGTTTTATGTGGCATGCCTAGTAAATTATTTAATGGATTAACTTTTTTCAAGAAAACTTATCTTGGTTCCTCAAGAATTAATGAACAGAGTAGAATTGAAATATGTCCTCTTATAATTTGCCTACAATTATTGATTTATTTTTTTAGCTGGTCATATCTACTTGCATTTCTAATTGCCATTGATTCAACAATCTCAGAGCATTGCACTATGGAGATATATAAGCCCCTTTCTGAAGGTTGTCAAATGGGGAGACAATGACTTAATTTAAGTCTGAAAATGGGTGATTCCCTTCCTGGTGATGAAGGCCTCATTTTTAAAATCAGATTGCTGATTGGCAGTTGCATAAGGAGAGGATGTCATTTTAATGATCTACCATACGAGTCACTGAAATGACTGGGCTGGGATGGTTTGCTTTTGGAGGCAATTGAGCTACACATTGCATTTATATTATTTTTGCCTGAAATTAATGAGAAATGTCTCATTTTTTCTTAACCTGCTTCTGAAATTTGAGACTGCCAAAATGAGCACTGAGGGCACATCAACATATAGTCAATTTGTAAAATTTTAAGACTGGTACCATTTCTCTCTAAATTTCTGTCTCTTGGGAATAAATTTAGAATGTTACTTTAAAATACCACTGCATATTGCCACTTACCCTCTTATTTACTATATAGTCTTTGGAGCTTAGTGATTTTTTTAGGTACTGGGGGGACTTTAATGATCATTATTGGAATAACAGGCATTGTAGAATGCTAGGTATGTATGAAACAGATATTCAAATAAATTCCTAAAACATATAGGTTTCCTGGAACATTTATTCAGCCTTCAACCTGGTACTATTCAGTTGCTATACTTATCCTTCCCTGAATCCCCAGCCAACATGATACTCACACGTGAAACTATCAGGCTGGAGAACTTTGATTTAATTTGTTCTAGTTTGTATAGCTAAAATAGCATCCATCAATATTAGAACATTTAGTAATACATTTATTGTGTTTGGATGATAATCTTAGTTTTATAACATGATGTATTCTGTTGTGTATTATGTTAAACTTGAAAGAAACAGTACAGACCTCATACTGAAAATGTCCTATATAAGTGGCTTAGTTGTCGTTTGCTTCAGGTGCCTTGTGTCTTGATATATGGGACTGACAATTTGAACTGTCACATATGTTCCCATAACTATCCCATACTCTTGCAAGCACCTGATCTTATTTTGAAATTTTATTTTAGTTTTTTCCATCATCCACAGGGAAAGAGTAAACAGTTATTACAATGGGCGATGCTGCAAAATCTTGCTATACAAGACGTAATAAGGACTGGGGACTTACAAATGAGGAGGATTTCCAGAAATGTGCTTCACGTCAAGTGATGGACGATTGTGGAAATGGACACAGTAGCAAAGTGGACACCAGGTTTGAAAAAAGAAAGGGAACATCAAATGATTATGGAACAAGTCCTAGAAAGGGAGCACATGCTGCTTTGAGTAGTCCAAATTCTTCAAAAAACATTGTTTACAATCAAGGGGCAAGAATAAATGATTCTTCAAAAGACCAAATTAAGAAATGGGTGTCTGACAACCATCAAGCTAATTCCAGCAATTGGAGAGAATTCAAATCCACAGCCCGGATACCTGTGATTATCAGACCACAGAAAGAGTTTCCTCATGAATGTGAGAGTTTAGGAGGCAGAAGTGGGAGAAGGCAGCTCTTTAGAGACCTCACAAGTGAAGATTTATCTGATAGAAAAGGAAATTCTGGTAATACAACTTCTGTAGATCATCACTCTTCCATATTTTTCTGCAGTCATTACTAACTATTGAAACTATTCACACTATTAAATATTGAATAATTTGAACCATTAAACTATTGAATAGTTTGATATAAACTATTGAATATTGGCTACATCATTTAGAGTTGGAAGTTACCTTCTAATCCTTGAAAATATTAAAGTAGACTTGTTACAATGTTGTGAGGATTGAATGATTGAAATGTATTTGAATATTAGTAGCTCACGTTGATAGTTGCGCTGTTGATTTGAGCTCCCAGCTTGGCAATTTGGTTGCAAATGTTTCATCACCATTTGATGAGACATCGTCAGTGCACTTTGCATCACAGGCCAGTGCTCGGACAGACAAGCACAATTCAAAGCACACTGACAATGTTGCCTCGAATGGTAACAAAACGTTTGTAACCAAATTGCCAAGCTTGGAGCTCAAATCAACAGCCCAGGATTGAATGATATGTAATATTAACATCGGCACAGTTTTAGGTGGTTTAGTACACCTTCAGCTTTTCCTCTGGCAAATCTAGAAGTTTCTTTGCAGAGAATATAATAGTGAATTCTGTGAGGTAAGTGGTTGAATACTGCTGACCTCCCATAATATATCAGTTAAAACCATTATAAGCATTACTTTAAATATTTTAGGAATGACATAATTTCCATAGGTTCAGGTTGTTGCCAAAAAGTTTAAGTTTCAGTGTAACAGCACCAGTGGAATAAGCTGTACCACTCCTACTAAAATGACAATATGTGAAAGTTGCATAGTACTGTATTTTGTACAGGATCCATTCCTTTCAGTGGACATAAGTTTGCTGAATTCTGCTTTGTGTGCCATATGTAAATACACATCTGAGAGCTTTTTATAGGACTCTGCCTCTTCCAAATATTGCAGTGGTTCTTTTTAAGAACTGACATTTGTTTTTAAGTAAAAATTTAAGTATTACCATGCTTTTCCTTTTTCATGTTATACGCAGTATTATTCAACTTAACCTGATGTTAAGAATAGAATAGAATTCTTTATTGGCCAAATGTGATTGGACACACAGGGAAAACATGAGTTTAAAAGTACACGTTATTTTCAAACTGATGTACTAGAAATTTAAAATTGCACCCATATGCTAGAGACATGTAAATAAACCTGCACAGGACTATGCTGTACTTTTATTTATTTTCTGAATATCTTTTCTGTATTGTATGCTCTCTGGTTGGGTCTACTTCCAGAGTTTTTAAACCATTACTTTCAAAACTTCATTACTTAATATTCCTCAGCAAAGTTTTAAGATAATTCTTTTTCTGATAACCACAAAAAAGAAATGAAGAAACATAGGAAACCAAGGAGATCAAGAAGAATAAAAAAAGAAGACAATGATCAGGATGATGAAATGGATGGCCCTGTTATAGATGAGTCTTTACTGACAGCAGAAGAATTACTGGGGTTGCAGCAGGCTGAAAAACAACTTAAGAGATACTACATTTATAGACTGAGGAAGGTAATGTTTCTACCACATATATGCTTATTTCAACATGTGAACCAGGGTTGGGTAAAAGCAGAAATAAACAAGTTTGGGAAAGCGTAAGAATTGTCTATTTGAGAATTACAGGGATTTGCTTTCTTATACTAAGTAGCAATGGTTTCCGTGAATCTATTATAAATTGTTACAAGTTTTTATTCAAATGCCCAGCGGGTATATTAGAGTAACATTTGAACATGTGTTTTTAAATGTGCAGTAAAGTATCTAAAAAGTAAAAAAAACTAATGAGCAACCCACTGTAGTGGAATCACCCTCAATACAATTTTGCAGTTGTAGCATATGAATACTATTCTGAATACGTAAAATATAAATGTTATATGCCAATTTTTACACTTAAAATTAGCCTTATCCCAGATCAGTTCCTTCAAGATCTCCAAATTTTCCAGATTATGAGAAGCGACAGTTGCTATCTAACACAAATGGGAAGCTCCAGACTGGAGAAGGATGTTACAAACTACCTACAGAGCACAGAATTTCAGATATACCCAATATACAGTGGTAGAATGACAAGCCATATTTTTTTTAAAAAACCTAAACAATTCTAAGTTTTTAGGAGTACAGAAAAGTAAGGACTTCAGTTCTGACAAAGTATTGTAGAACAAGCCAGACATAGCTGCAGGAAACCAGTAAATGCAGTTGAATATAGTATGCCTCAATATATAACAACATTGGTTAGTATCTGGTAGCATTCTGAAGTTCCTGGTTTACTATCTTTGACTTTGCCAGTATTTGCAGTTAAAATTCTCTAATTCAACAGAGAGTGAAGATGAATTACACGAACTGTGTGCAGACCACATGGGAAAGATGAAGTCATTAAATAAACTAGAAACTGGAATCTGCCCAGCTTTAATTGGGCAAGATAGTTCCCAATATATCTTATGACCATATATTTTTTCTTGACAAATATAATTTAAAAAATCATAATTTATTTTTCTCTAGCGACCTCGAAGCTACCCAACAGCTAAATATGCTTGCAAGTTATGTGACGTATTGATTGAGTCAGTGGCATTTGCTCATAAGCATATCAAGGAAAAAAGACACAAGAAAAACACAAAGGTAAGTTAATGACAGTAAAAGAACAGCAATATTCAATTTCATGATGTAAAAAGGGAGAAGAAGAATACAGATGTGGTCTTATTTGTGTTTTGTGCCTGTGTACACTAAAATATATTGATTTCTGACTAGCTCTTCTTATTAACTTTGCTTTGGATTCTGTGGGCATATAATTGTGGAATGTGATATGGCACATAAAGCCCAAGTAATTATCAAGACAACAGAAATTGTGTACCATGTTCAAGAGATATAACATTACAGTAGCAGTTAAGAGCAGCAACTCATTTTCACGATAGAGCTAGGCAGCAATCCATTTAGCAAGCTTAGGGCCTCCTAGAAAAGTCAGTGTAGAAAAAAGATAGTTGTTTAAAGGAGACTTTCAGACTGGAGATTGAAGCAGGCAAGCAGGTATTCATTACAGGTAGTCATCGATTTGCAGCCACAATTGAGCCCAAAATTTCTGTAGTTAAGTGAGAATTTGTTAAGTGAATTTTGTCCTATTTAAAGACATTTCTTGCCACGGTTGTTAAGTATATCACTGCAGTTTATAAATTAGTAACCAGTTGGTAAGTGAACCTGGCTTCACCATTGACTTTGCTTGTCAGATGGTTGCAAAAGGGGATCACATGACCCTGTGATGCTGCAAAAGTCAGAAGTATGAGTCAGTTGCCAAGCATGTGAATTTTGATCACATGATCATGGGGATGCTTCAAAGGTGGTAACCGTGAAAAATGGTCATGTCACTTTTTTCAGTGCCATTGTAACTTTGAGCTGTCACTAAATGAAGTGTTGTAAGCCAAGGACTACCTGTAATTGGGACACTTATTTGCATTGGATCAGAAACTGTTTCTCAAATTCTTTGCCTACAGGTAGTCCTTACATCCTTACTGCTAAATGAATGCCTTACAACCATTTATTTAACCATTCAATGTTACAACAGCACTAAAAATAGTGATTTACATTGCAGCATCCTCAATGTCACATGATCAGAATTCAGGTATTTAGCAACCTGCACATGTTTATGACGGTTGCACATCCTGGTTCATGGGATCACCGTTTGTGACCTTCCCAGCTGGCTTCTATCAAGCAAAATGTATGGGGAAGCTGGATTCACTTAACAACCATGTGATTTACTTAACTGAGATGATTTGCTTAGCAACCATAAGAAAAAGGGTTATAGAATAAGGCACTATTCACTTAATAACCACCTTGCTTAGCAATGGAAATTCTGGTCCCTACTGTGGTTCCAAAGTTATATTTCACCATTTCATGAAGATTATTATTTTATCATAATTGGTTTGCTGCCTTGGCAGCTATTTGTTGTTGTTGTTTGTTCGTTTACAATGCTTTTATTTTTCTTTGGTGTGGAATTTTATATTGTAAGCTTCTTGAGATAGACATCTGTATTTTATGTTGTTACTCTTCCAGCTGTCATTCATGTGGGCACAATGGGTTGGATCTTAATGTAATGAAACTTAGAATTAAACCACTGAACTCAATAAACTTAGAATTAATTCTGAATTGAAATGCATAATTTCACTAGATTTAATGTTATTGGAATCGAGTTGAAAATCAGTTCTGAATTGATATCATTGATTAGCTATAGTTACAACTAAAATTAGATCTAATCTTCTGTATGTATTAGTAATATTTTATGTGTGCTCTCTTGCTTGCAAAAGCAATATTTTTGTGATTTAATTGGGATTTCTATATTCTGATAATAATCTATTATCTATTGAAGAAATAAATTATAATGCCCTTTGAAGGTACATTTGAATTTATTGGTTTTTTGTTTTTTTTAACCAAGATATGAAGGAAAATCAGATAGTCTTTTTTAAAAAATATTTTATTTTTTAAAAACAAAAATACAAATCTCTATTCACATTAACAGGTTTGGGTCATTATTAATACATACCTCTCCTTTTATATGAAACATCAACTCTTATTTCTATCCTCCACCCATTTGTACCACCTATCCCAAACTGCATAATGGTCCGAATCATCTTTGCCTCTTAATTCCATTGTGAATTTATCCAGTTCCTCACAATCCATTATTTTTTGTGTCAAGTCTTCTTCAGATGGTATCTTTTCCTTCTTCCATCCCTGTGCGAAGGCTATTCTCGCTGCAGTTATGATATGTATAATGATGTATCGGATGACCTTGCTTAATTTTCCCTTAATTATTCCTAATAAGAATATTTCCAGTTTGAGTTCTAATTTGTGATCTGTAATTTCTAATAACCATCTTTGTACCCTCATCCAATATTTTTTAGCCTCTGGACATTGCCACCACATATGGAAGAACATTCCTTCTTTGTGTTTACACTTCCCACATTCTGCTTTTGTGTTTGGATACATTTTGGCCAGTCTTACCAGGGCTAGGTGCTACCTATAAAATGTTTTATATTGATTTTCTTTCAATGCTGTTGACAATGTCAATTTACAGTTATTAATCCACATTTTCCCCAAACCTCTAAATTTATATTATGTCCTACATTTTTTGCCCAGGCAATCATTGATCCTTTTACTATTTTCTCTTCTAATTCTACTTCCAACAAATAGTTATACATTCTTGTTATAAATTTTATCTCTTGCCTGTCAAAATTTGGTCCAGTTGTTGTAAGTCCTTTTCTATCCCTGTTCTTCTAAGTCTTTCCTAAATTTTGTCTGAATTTGTAAGTTTGACCACCAATCTATAATTATATCTTGTTCTTTTAATTTATCAATCATTTTTAACTTCCCCTGGTTATCTAATAGTTCTTCATATCTGACCATTTTCTTTGTATCTCTCATATTTGGGTGTAATATTGCTTCCATTGGTGAGGCCCATTTTGGTATCTTCAAATAATGTTTTCTTTTAACCTTTTCCCAAGTCTGCAGTAGTGATTCTCTTATCAAATGTCTATGGAAGTATGAATGTGTCTTGTTTTGTTTTTTTATTCCATAGGAAGGCATGCCACCCTGCTTGGAGGTTGTGGCCCTCAATTGCCAAAATTCTTTTATTTTTCAAATTTATCCACTCCCTCACCCATAATAGTATTGCTGCTTGGTAATAGAGTTCCCATTTTGGGAGTCCAAGTCCGCCTCTACTTCTACTCAGATAGTCTTATTGTTTAAGTGATTTGTGCGTTAGCATTGATATTCTTAAATTGTTAAAATATCTGACATATTTAGATTGCTTTTCATTTTATCTTTAAAGGAAAAACAAGAACAACAACTGCTGAATGCACTTCCTCCACCAACAGTTTTGCAAATTGAAGCTATTGGTATAGCCGTTCAAAAAGTAGTAGAAGAGTTTGGATTAAATAATGAAGATGTAGAACAAAGGCTTGGAATCAAAACTACTATGGAGAATATATTTCAACCAAAACTGCCAGGTTATTATGATTATACATAGATTTTTATTTTAATAACTTTTAACATGTCATTGCTTGTGAACATTTTCCCTGCGTCTTAGCAGCATAATGTAAAATATGTGCCTAAAACAGTAAAATTTAAATATTAGTGAAAAAAGTCACAAAATGAATTGATGTAAAGACTTTGATGAGCTACCTTCAGATGGTTTTGAAAGTTGAGCCTCTTAATAGCTCCTTTTAAAGTTCTCGATTAGACTGTTTTGGACAGCTCTGGGCTTTTCTTGGTTTTCAGTTTGATTTTAACATTATTTTCTTTCATTGTAGATTGTTCTCTAAGGTTGTATGGTTCTTCCTGGAGCAGATTTGGCTTTAAAAATTCTGATATAAATCTGGATATCCAGTTTCCACCCAGTGTAAGCATGTTAATCTTACTAACAAATACAGAATAAATTGGATTGTAGCAGCCTGACTCTTAAATCTAAATTTGTGCCATGTTGATATTGTAAACTGTTGGATTAAAATAACACCTTTGGGGAATGTGTTTATTTGAGACATTTATTTGATTTTTGAGAAATAACATTCCTATTTGTTTAACAGAAGTTTGTATCAGTAATTTTGAATCTAAATATAAAAGCAAAATACCACTCACACATCATCACAAAATCTCCAGAATTGTAAAGCCTACAAACTTGAATTTGGCACCTTGGCTTTTAGGTGCTCACTAAGAAAGGATTTTTCTAAATGACCATCAGAGCATTAGTATTTTGTATATTATTAATATGCTCTGATGCTAAGGAGTTCTATTCTCCCTCCCCACCTGAACAGAAATCTGTCCCAAATGCAAAACATAAGCAGAGGAGAGGAGTTTCAGTTTTAGTTTCACAGCAGCAGCCAGCTCTGGTACAGAACAGTTGAGCTAAGCCACACCCAGGCTCCTTGCTATCTCCTTGGTCACACAGCAAATACTGTTTCAGTTTCCAAACTGCCCTCAACTCTCACACACTGGACAGGACGCTAGCCAGATGAATGCCGATGGATGCTGGTAGGCAGGCAGAATTTTGTCCTCTTATTTTCCTCCCCAAAAACTAAGCCCGACCACATAGTTTTCCGCCGAAGCACGGATATCGAGCTAGTCTGCATATACTTATGGATTGAATGTAATAGTATTGTTCTGTTGATATAAAATTTTTATATTTCTTCTGAAATGAGTTCTTCACATGATCTGTGGTAGAATCTAGTGTAGATGGCTGAAGTACGCTTTGGAACCTATTTGATCTGCAAGGAAAAGGATAAGATGCTATATGAGTGGGAAACTGTTCATGTTAGCTTAAATCCAGCCCTATTGGCATAAACTTATACATTTATGTATTAAAAATTCATGGGCCACCCTCCATACTACAGAATAACTTTCCCCCTTTAATGTATTAATCAGCACTGTGAACACTTTGAGAATAAAATTTTTCAGCTCTCATGCAATACTGACAGGTATTCATTAAAGCAAACACCTCTTTTAAGACACTGCATGAGCCTAAAAAGGTGATGTTTAAAGAAGTCACAACATTTTTTGGGTTCATGTAGATCTTTGGCAGAAGACAGGTCACAATGGACAGTTATATTAGAGCAGCTGTAACATTTGAAGAAAGTAATTTTATACTATTCCTAATATTTTCAAACAGGACCCCATTAATTGGATAGTTTAACTGAAAAGAGATTAGAATATCAATTATTCTGCTTGACTGATATTTTGAAATAATGAAATAATGCTTAGGAAAATATTACATTTATGTAACTTTTGTTCTGCTCTTCTTCATAGATGTCCCAACCAGATGTTCTCTTACTTGGACAAGAAAGCTTAAAGAGCAGTGGTAAGAGTTCAGTCTATAATTAATTTTTTTCCTCCTCTGACATGAAAAAATAGCATTCTTTTGCACTCATAAAAATTTAGTTGTGGCTAGATGGAAGACCAGAAGAATTAGATTGGATCAGAATTTCTCTCCATCAATGAAAAACTTCCTCCGTTGCCCTTATATTTAAGGAAGGTGATTATTGCTAGGAGGAAAGGAGCAGAATGGTAATTTGTGCTCATTTCTTCTTTTCCTATAACCCCTAGCCTGCTGTGATATATTATTTTGAAGGGTTCCCAAACTTTCAGGAGAAAATATTCAGGAAGAATAAGAGCATCAGAAAATAAGGGAATTGGTTCTTTCTTCTTTCCTCCAATCCTTTTCTACCATTGGGAACATCCAGTGCATGGAGTTCACACAGCTATTACGTCCATCTCTGTTTTTCTCAGGGATAGATGTAATTATCCATTTCTGTATACAGCAATTAAAAAGAAGAGACATTAGTGCAGGGACACCAGATTGAAACGTTGGGTTGGAATGGGGAATGCTTGAGGTCAGGCCTGTAATTTGATTGTTGAGCTGTGATTTTCACTCAAAAATATTTTAAAATGAAGTATGAATGAATCATTGCTCATAAATTCTTCAGAGATTATGGTGATGGGAAGACATAATGCCAAAATATCGGATTAGAGATATGTACTAATGGGGATCTTTTAGCAGCCCAAAGGGAAATGCCTTTCCTGTACTAGATTGCCATAGGGAATTCCAATTTATGAGTTCATTAAGACTAATGAACACTAGTTCTTCTAGTTTGCTGGTTTATAAGGCTAGTGTATCAAGAATAAAATATATACTTAAACACATATTAAATTGGAAACAAAATACTACTGAAACCATTTCTTTCAGAACAGAGTTTCACTAAAGACACAATATTTAAGTATTGTAAGTCAGAACAAAAAAAAAAAGCTTCTAGTAGAAGAGAGCCTGCAGTAGTTAGGTAATATTCAGAATATTTGGTTGACATACCTCATTCTATAACAATTGTTCATGCATTAATTATAACCAGTTTGCCATTCAATCCAAGTGTATTTTCATAGGAATGAATGAAAAAAATAGAACTTAAAGTCAAATTTTTGCTAGTCAAGCTCAATTTATATATGTTGCTTATATGATATGTCCATCTAGCTAGTTTCATGTTTTAATGAAGATACAATTTGGCCAGCTTACTGAGGCCTCTAATGAACGCTTGCTGCTGAAAGAAATCTTCAGATGTTCAATATAATATGTAGTACATGAATTAATATCAAGAAATATGCTTTAGGTTTTGTTTCATTTCCACAAAATCATATACATAGTACTAAACATCTCCTTGATGATTATGTAATCTTAATTGGGCAAAATGTGTATTTTGTAGGGCAACAATTTTTGAATCAAGATAACTCATATGGGCTTAGTTACAGAATGTGTCCAAAATCTGCATTTATGATATAATACAAATTGTCCTATTACATTTTCTGTGATAAACTCCTGATGTTTGACCATGCTATAAAGTTCAACATGGGCTATTTTCAGAACAAATACAACCCTGAATACCTCCCCAACTTTTAAAGAACTTTTCCAGTAAAGATATTACATTAGGAGCTGTGTCACTGTTGAAGGCATTGAAAATCTGGGTAGGAAACAGCTCTGAGATGCTGACCCAATGGGTCATGGGTTGTCTAATCATAGCTAAAGTTTGAAGGCAGTTTGCAGAAATTTAAGACCAAGCATGTATTTTACATAACTGGACAGAATATTTCTTTTAAAAAAACTAAACATTTGAAAACATATTCTATTTCATTTTCTTATAATCTGAAATAGATTTGTATTGCTATTGCAACTGAAGTTCAGTTGTTAAGATTTATTTAACAAGTGCAATAAACTATACTAGTAATTACCTTCTGGTATACCCACACCTGATAATTTCAAATAGCAATTCTATACTGTGATTTCACTTGTTTCATGCAAATTACATCAATGTGAGTCCACCAATAAACTACAGAAATGAAATATACATTTTCTGTTTCATTTTTTCTTCAGGAGAGACACATTGGTAGACATGTTTCTTTTGGTACCATGATTAATGTGGCTTTCTTTTTTCCCTTAGAATCTTTTATTGATGTTGATGCAGATTTCCATGCTAAAGTGCCTGTGGTGGTGTGCAAAGAAAAACAAAGGTCTCAGTTAGCAAATTTGTGTGTTCCTATAATATATCATAATATAAATTATATATGGCCACACCTAAATTACCATTTTTATTAAAAAAATTCAAAGAGCTCTACTTATAGAGCAACAATAAAAGTGAATTCCAATCCATAAAAGCCATTGGATCAAATGAAAAGCCTATTTAGTCTAGCATCTTGATCCTGCAGTCTCATTTGGAAGTTTTGGGGAAGCTATAAGCAGGTGCAATAGCATTTTGCTGCTGGTGTCCTCAGCAAGAGCTATTACTAGTGGAATATAGCAACCATGATTCTTTCATATCTTAGAATCATAATTACTAACTATGAACAGTCTTAACATCCATGGTTATCTAATCTCCTTTAAAGCTGAGTCAGCAGCCTTCTTATATTTTGTGGTAGCAGTTTCCTATTGAACGAAACATTTCTTTCATTTATTACAAACTATTTAACAATACATTCCACTCAAATTAAACTCATTTGCTTGTAACGGCAGCTATGTATTTTTCTTAGCAATGTTGTATTAGTGTTTCTTCATTGATGTGCCTTTGATTTCATACTTCAGCCCTAGAGTAGCCTGGTGGTGTCTCCTTTCTTCATCTCATTAGTTGTATTTTCTTCCAATTGGCATGTTTTACATTATGCAGGATTTCTACCCAAAAGTGTTAAGGTTGGGATACTGGAATATTACTGTGATTATATAATGGCTGCAATCCTAACCCCAACAGTATTTTTTTTTCAATAGGCAACTGGAATTTAATTAGAACTAGAATTTGAGTTAGAACTGAAGAAACTTCTTGGATGAGAAGTAAAACATTTTCAAGGAAAAGAAACAAGAATGTCCAGTTGCCTTTTGAAAAAAACAACCTGGATGTTTGAGAAGCTCCATAAACATCTGCAATCCTAACTTACATATGCTGAAATCAGGGGTGGGCTTCAAAAATTTCAGTAACCGGTTCTCTGCCCGGTTGCTGGGTGGGCGTGGCCTAGTCAGCCTCGTGCGCCATAGCACAGGGGGCACTTTTGCCCTCCCTGGGCTCCAGAGGCTTTCGTCGAGCCACTGGGAAGGTGAAAACAGCCTCCCCGGGTTCTGGAGACCCTCCAGAAGCCGGAAATGGGCCCATTTCTGGAACCTCCTGGAGGCCCATTTTGCGCCCTCCCTGAGCCTCCACTCAGGCCCTGCGCTTACCTTGCATCCAAAATGGGCCACATGGAGAATCCTGGGATGGGTAGAGCGGGGAAGGAAGGACGGGACCAGCCAGGGGTGGGATTTGCTGGTTCGCTGAACTGGCCATAACATTAGCTACATGTTCACCCAAATCCCTGGCTGAAATAAGTCTCAATGAATGGATTATACTATAAAAATGAGCAAAAAGTTCCATAGTTTTAGTATTCATTTTGATTATGTGCCATCAAGTCATTTTCAACACCTAATAACCACATAGATTTTTTTTCCTATGATAACCTGTCCCTTGCCTAGTCCTTCAGGTTTTCCAGCACTGGGAATCCAATCTGGAAAAGGAGGATTTATTATCCTGAAGTAAATAGTGAAATATAACTATTTCATTACCTTTATAAATTTTACTTGCCTAAAATTTCATTTTTCATCATTATAATAACGGAGGTTTCCTAGCCTCTTACTCTCTTTAGTTGCAATTTATATGCAACTAAATACATTAAAATTACTTGCACTGGGTAATCACCATATTAGCACTGTTTCAAATCAATGGTCTTCACTGCTAATGGAAAATACAGTAGATATGCAATTTAGTTAATTCAGGCCCTAATCATTCCTAAATTCTTCTACATGTCTTTAATTGAATGCCATTTCACAGACCTGTTCTAACAAAAACCCTAATTAATAATGTACATGTAAGCTTGTGTACTTATTCAAACAACAGAAGTAAGTATCAAATAATTTCAAAGAACTATCATTGTAATTGCTTGTCTGTATAATGAATCTCTGGATATACTTCCAGCGTATGTTAATATAGTTGTCCCATTTAGGTTGAAATAAAAAGTGCTATTTTCATTCAAGGGTCTTGCCCAGAAGCTAGCTTAAATGCACAAAGAAAATTTCAAATGACTATTTTTTTAAACCTCAATGTAGTTAAATGATTCAATATTCAATATTTTTCAATATTAGATTGTAAGTACTTTTTAAATTACTACTTCTTGTTAGCTGACTTGAGTCTGGTGTGGGCAGGAAGGTGGAATTTTTAGCAGTAACATCAGCAATAACGACAGGGGTAGCAGCAGATGAAGTTCTTTTTAATGCCCTGGGGAAAATCAGTACTTGTTGGCATTGAATAGAGAGTTCTGCTCGTGATACTGCATCACCTTGATTTCTACCAGAAATTTTATCGCAGAAAAAAGATGGAGAGAATGTAGCATTATTCTTTTCCACCACAGCCACTCCTTTCCAGTTGTGTATTGCTCTTCTTCATTTTGCATATCCCAGAAAAACATTAACATTTCTGTGTTTATTATTTTAGTGGCCTTGTTTGCAGAGTAAGTGCAGGAAATGATAATGCTTGTCTGACGACCAATCACTTGGCTATGCTTGGAAGATTAGAGCCTCATCTTGTGTCCTTGGTCATTGCTTTCAGACACTGGGCCAAGGTAGGTTTGGTTTAGTAGCAAAGCATGTTTATTAATATATAATCAAATATATAGTCCATGTGTACTCAGTTTCTTTTGAAAAAAGTAAGGAGATGCATCTTGTAAATGTTGGGCAATATTTCTATTACTGCAAAGGGATTTACCCTTTCTTTAGCCACCCTCCCCTCACTGCAGCCAACTCACCATGGCCAGCTTGCTGCAGCCAACTCACCATGGCCAATTCTCTGTGGGACAACTCACCACAACCACTTATTGTGGGGCAATTTGCTGTGGCATAATTTAACAATCTAATTTAAAATAAATATTTTTAAAAATTGTTGCCATTCACATTTCATTCTGTCTGTCTTTTTGCATCCTTTCTTTAATGATTCTATTCCACAATTTCTCGAAATATTTAGTAGTTTTCTTTATTAATCATTAAATAGTAAATACATCCATAAGAATGATATATCAGTGATCCTAAAGTAGTTTAGAAAAGGTTAGTATTTGTGGCTATCCCAGATTTTGAATTTTCTTCCCAAAAGTAAAGATGACTTTGTTAATCAGCAGAAGTTTTTATTGAAATAGATTACTATGATAAGCTCACTTTTATATTATTATGCGTCTGAATTGTAACAGAGTAAAAGAATACGGAGGTAATAAATAAAATTAATAAAACCAATTTGTTGAAATTATGGTTAAGTTATATCAAGTTATAGTATAAAGTTAAGCACATTGACTTTTTGGATTGTGCAGCTTTGCCAGAGTGTGACACACACATACCCCTTTCATTCATTTCCTAATCATTGTCATTGGATCTCTTAATATTCTTTGATCCCACTCTACAGTAGTTTGTTTCAGTTTCTGTAGTATTTTCTTCTTTAAGAGTAGCTTTAAATATACACTACGTAGTAGAAAGAGTACAGCATTTCTACTGCAAATGAATACACCCTTCAGCTGTTCCTTACATTAAGCTTATAAGCCTTAGTCATATAGCCTGGTGAAAAGGAGTGGCCATGTCTGCCATGATTATATATCCAGCTTTATTAGATGTCGTCATATGATGGTAATTAGGTACTGTGTCATGGCCCAGTCTATAAAATTGCTGTAGCTGCATGTCAGTGTATAACTCAAAAGTAGAAGTATAGAACTATCTTTTTAGTTTGCCTAGGCCCTAGGAGTATATTTAAATATTTTATAGTAAAAGTGTGATTAGTTTCTTCAAATACATGAACTGTCAAGTGGACACATTTGATAATGCTATTTTAATAAATATTTTTCTTTCTGTTTTAGCTATGTTGTATAGATCATCCTGAAGAAGGTGGTTTACCATCTTATGTATTTGCTCTAATGGTTATTTTCTTTCTGCAACAAAGGAAGGAACCTTTTCTGCCTGTCTATTTAGGTTCATGGGTATGTGTCTATAAAAATTCTTAAATGCAGATAAAATGTTTTCAGTTTGTGTTTATGTAGCTTTGAGATTATAAATTTCTACTTTTTTCCAAAAAGAGGGAGAAAATTACATATTTATTATTGCTTGTACGGTACATATTACATTAATACAGTTCAAAATCGATGAAATAAATTAACATAATTGTAACACTTCATTGGTCTGGCTGATTGACTGCTCATGGGCCACACTGGCAGTATATATAATGCCCTCCCCTCCAAAAGCTCTTTGAAATGACACAATCTTAATTGCTTTTCTGAATGATAGCAGAGTAAGAGTCAGTTTTTGAGCAGGGAATTTGTGTTCTGAATTATCATTTCTCTCAATTCTGGATGAAATGAGACCCATATCATGCCTTCTTTGACTGCATGCATTGAGAGCAGATTCTGCCTTGATCAATAGTCCTATGAATAACAAAGATACAAGCTATAATGGCTTTTATTGGTTATAAGCAGTTATTAAATGTCCTTAAGTTGGGAATGAGTAGCAGATAATAAGCAGTGGTAAAATCTCATAATAGGTTCAGAAAATTAATCTAGATATTAGCTGCGATCTATTATAATGATGACAGTTTGTTCGCTTTTAAAGTTCTGTGCTGGATCCAGAATTAACAGAGTAGGATTATGGCATCTTAAGTTATCAGGGCCAAGTTTAACTCAATTATTGCCATCTTCCATCTGATCATGCTAATCTATTAAAATATTAAAATAAGGTCCACTTTTGTATGTGTCAGATTTATACATTAAAACATGCACCCTAGAAAAAATATCTTCAGGAAGATAATTTCCTAATTGTGGAATTTATTTTCAGGTCAGGTGTTTTAGTGCTGACACCATGTTTAATATACAAAGAAAAAGCTAGTCTAGTCATTATTCTTTAGCTGTTGCTTTTATGTATTTAAATAGTTCATAATATTTGTTGAGTTGAATGCTGTTTTGAGAAAAAAATAGCCCTTTTTCCAAATTCTTAATGAAGAAAGAATATCTTTAATAGCATAAAGAACAGCCAATGAGACTAACTGTTAATGAAAATAATGAATTGTAGAAGACAAACCATGGCTTCTCATAGATATCAACAGTCTAAATTAGCTATGATCACAGAAGGAATATTTGATTAATACTGGAAAACATGTACAGTGTATGTTAAAATACAAAGCCAGATGTAAAAAAAAACCCAGGACTTAGAAACAATAGTATCTTTACATTACATAATTCTCTGGTATTACCTCATCCAAAACATCACATCCAGATGTTTTTAAAATGACACTCGCAAAAAAACAGAATCGACCAAAATAGTATCTTTGAGAGAAGTGAAATCTTTTAAAAATTTCTGTCTTTAATGTTGATTTTTTTTCCTGAGGTAATTGTTTCTAATGGTTTTTTCCCCCTTACATTAGATTGGAGGATTTTCGTTAAACAAATTAGTGAATTTTAATCTTAAAGAAGTTGAAAATAATACTGTGGTCTGGGAATACAGCCCTGGTATTGATCCCAGTTCTTCAAAGGAATCTTCTCCTAAAAGGGGAAAGGTATGTTAACAAATAAATTATAGGGATATAATGCTTTAAATATACATTTTCAAAAACGCTTGTGTTGCTAATTTATAATGAAGTAGGTTTCAATAAACTGATAGCAATTGTCAGAATTTTAAAAATGCCATCAAATAAATGTGGGTATTATTTAAAAAGGAAGCCTTACTGTAGAACATTTCCATTAATTACAGTAAACAAATCTTGATGACCAGTATAGTATGAAAGTTCTCTATTCAGGACCAGAGAATTAAAAAACCATGGAATCTATAAATTAGCATGGGAAACAAATATTGTATTTAACAAATGTAATATTCGTTTAAAAATAAATTAATTGATATATTTAGTATGTTCTATAATGGTTTGTATGGTTTCAGAGCTAAGTACATAACAAAGATACAGAAACTAGAATCCACCAGGTTATAGTTAAAATAGAAGTATACCAATGAACTGTAATAATATGACTACCATATTTTTCACCTTTCAATTTTGAATAGAAATTGAATGATTTTGAATAATTTTAAGTGTTAGCTAAATCATAGTTATCTTGAGGGGCAGAATAGAATATCAGTCATTAGTAAAAGCCACCTTTTTTAGAGGAACTACTAATTGGTATACTTCCTGTAGGACAGATGATGACCAGTGATGATGTCTGATGGGGCAATCAGCTGGAGTTGGCTTGAGGAGGGCATTTGTCAGCCTGTCTTCTTTCTGTTCTAGAATTATTTCCCTACAGCAGCTAATGATAAGGATCCTATGAGGAGGAGGAATTGTCCTAATGGAAAAGCCTTTGGAATAATCTTTGCCTTTCTTATCATCTGCTTATAAGTGTAGAATAAATCATTGCGCCATTCTGCTAATTTTTTTGAGTACAGGTTGTTCTCGGCTTCCAACAATTTATTCAGTGACTGTTCAAAATTACAACAACACTGAAAAAACTGACTTATGACCATTTTTCACACTGGTGACATTTATAGCAGCCCCATGATCATGTGATCAATATTTGAATGCTTGGCAATCGGTTCATACTTATGACCATTGCTGTGTCCCAAGATCATGTGATCATCTTTTGCAATCTTTGGCCAGGCAAAATCAATGGGGAAGCCAGATTTACTTAACAACCATGTTACTAACTTGTTAACTGCAGTGATTTACTTAACGACTGTGGCAAGAAAGGTCATAAAATGGGGCAAAACTCATTTAACAAATGTCTCACTTAATAACAGAAATGTTGGACTCAATTGTGGTAAGTCGAGGACTCCTATACACTTGGAATATATATATATATATGTTTTCTGAGGTTCTCGCGGGTATTAGTATGTGGATCTTTGGTTATTCGGGTTTTCTCCCGCGTAAGATTGGAAGTATCTAGACAACGTTTCGATGAAGTCTCATTCATCATCTTCAGGCTTGTGTCTTCGATAAATATTTCAAGAAATTGTGGAATAGAATCATTAAAGAAAGGATGCAAAAAGAGAGACAGAATGAAATGTGAATGGCAACAACCCCTCCGAGCTATACATGAAGCAAACTGACACCCACCATGAAGATGCAGCACGACCACGAACTCGAAGCCAAACAGCAGAATCACAGCTCACCAGCTCAAATCCCCCAGCAACTAAGACTAACCTGAGCACAACCAAGCCCCCACCTGAACAGAACACCCCTCCAGCCAATCAGAACACAGCCAATCCCCCAACCAATGAGAACACAGCCAAGCCCCCACCCAATCAAGTCACACCCCCACTAGCAGTTAAAAAGAAGAAGCAGCTGCAAAGGAAGAAGCAGTTAAAAGGAAGAAGCTCACATTACTCCGAGAAGCACAAAGCCGAAGACACAAGCCTGAAGATGATGAATGAGACTTCATCGAAACATTGCCTAGATACTTCCAATTTTACGCAGAAGAAAACCCAAATAACCAAAGATAGATAGATAGATAGATAGATAGATAGATAGATAGATAGATAGATAGATAGATATGGCATTCAGCTTTGTTCGGGTATTTTCCCACGTCATTGTAGTTGTGCTTTTAAAATTGTAGCAACGTTTCAGCAGAATCTCATCTGCAAAGCTGAATGCCATACATGTAAGTACCTGCGAAAACTTAAGAAAACATATATATATGTGTGTGTGTGTGTGTGTGTGTGTGTGTGTGTGTGTGTGTGTATATCCCATATCCATTTAAACAAGTTAAATGTTTAAAAAGAAATTCATGATATATTGTTTCCGAGGTCAAGCTTGTGCTCTTGACAGAATCATATATTTTAACCATAACAATCTAGTTTCACAACAGAGCTTTTATCAGAGCTCAGGTATTGAAAGAAATCTAATCTAATCACATGACTACTTTCCTAATTTGTCTGCAACATTTTATACTTTATATAAATACTTAGAATAGTGTTTAGCCTATTCAAAGAGCAAGTTTGGTATAGTGGTGAAGGTGCTGGCCTAAAAAGTAGGGCACTGGAAGATGCCTTAGGCATGATAATTGGAGTGGTGACTTGGTCATTCAGTTTCAGCTCAACCCTCCACACAAGGCATTGTTCTATTTACCTTTGTTTTATTAGACTCCCTTTGTTTCATTCATTAGATGTTTTAGTCATTACCTTGCACTTGTTCTTTAAAAGAATTAACAATAGTACAGTCATATTTGTCAGCTTCCAAATATGGCTTCTGGGTGAACACTGACTCAATTTTTGTTTTGATTGACAGGTTCCTTTAGTATTTGATTCAGATCAACAGTGTTCAGTTCCAATTGGACAGCTGTGGGTTGAACTGCTTCGTTTTTATGCCTTGGAGTTTAATCTGTCTGACTTGGTGATAAGCATACGGCTCAAAGAAAAAGTAGCTCGTGAATCCAAGGACTGGCCTAAAAAAAGAATTGCTGTGGAAGGTATATTATATAGATTGGCTTGCCAGTGCTTAGTTATGTTCAGTATAGGAGAAACTTATATCACTATATATTATGATTTAAAAGATAAAATCCAGTACTAACTCTGGTCAGCAGAGATGATTTTTACTGATGAAACAGGAAGGTGCAGTTTCCTAACATTCTCAAAATATATTGTGCAGAATCTCAACTAGAGCATATTTTGAAGGCAGACTTCTTTTTTGACTTAACGGGGCTCAGTAAAATAAAATGTGAAAATTCAGAACTTGTGATCTATTGAACAATGGTTAAATTGGTTCTCACGCTCATTGTATTCATGTTGCAAGTCTTAAATGTTCATTTCTTAATCATGTGGATTGGGTAATACACAGGTTGACCTTGAGGTACAACTGCTCATCACAGTCATAACTTGTGGCAGTTTGTAAAACGGGCAGTCATGTTACCTATCTGATTTTATTAACTTTTTTGCAGCGGTTGTTAAGTAAACTATCGTGGTCATTAAGCTTATCCACAGTCATTACATAATATCATGGTTGTTAAGTGAACCAATGGTTAGCCATGGACATGGTTTTGCTAAAAACTGGAAGTAAGTGCCTGTTTTTAGCAACTGTCATAAAACACAGTCAACTGTAAGACAGTACAAATAGATGTAAATGTGGCCCAGTTATGTAGGCCTGAAGTGTAGTCATGTGACTGGAGGAAACCTGTGATTTCTGGTCATTGAATCTAGCTCATAAGTACCCCCAAATAGGTCCATTAGAACTTTGAAAGGTCACTAAGCAACCAATAATAAAATGAGTTCTACTTATATTTCTATAGGTTTCTCAGCCTAATGATTGATTGAAAGGCTTGAGGTAAATTAGTGCCTATTCTTGTTTGGTTAATACATTTAAAGAATGAAAACATGAGCATAATATTTAATCCTCCGTAATACTTTTTACCTTTTTTCTCTCCTCAGATCCTTATTCCGTAAAGAGGAATGTGGCAAGAACTCTTAATAGTCAGTTAGTATATGAGTATATACTTCATTGTTTACGGTCAACTTACAAGTATTTTGCCTTGCCTCATAAACAGAATGCAAAAAACAACCAAATAAAATCTGTAGAGGGCTCAATACCTCTAGAACCTGAGAAGAATGCCTTTAAGCAAACAGTCCCTGATATTAAAAATGTCCATAATGAAATGGAGAATACTGTAATAGACAGCTGTATAACTTCTACCAAGAAAAGTTCATATTTTCCTGAAGAACATATGTGTGAGCCTTCTCAGGTATTTATTGATGAAAACTTTGTGGAAGAACAGTTGGCAGATGGTGAACATTTAGGAATGTCTTATGAGGACTCAGATTGCATAATTGAAGAATTCATTTCGGGTGACAATGAGGAATTTAAACCAAGCTGTGAAGAGACTGAGAGTGGAAATGAAGAGGAGGAAGAGAAAGAGGGGCACGAGCAGGAACATTTGGATAGTAACCAAGACAGTGAAAGTGGAGATCTTGCTATTCCAATTAGTGAGCATGATGTTGAAACAGACAGCATTTCTGATTTGGAAAATTTTCAAAATGTAATAACTGCCCTTGAGGAGTTTGGTTTAGAAGACAGTGGTATTCCAAATGATAAACTTGACATTAATGAAGAGAGCACAGAAGGTACTGATGAACTGGATGATTCCCTGTTCAAACTGGAACCGCCAACTCAGGAACAAGTATCTGAAATGGATAACTCGGAAGAAGATGAGGAGGAAGAAACAGAGGAAGAAGACGAAGAGCATAGTATTAAAAACCAAGGGCAACATGAGAACATAATCAATACCGAAGATGAGCTGGACAATACATACACTGGATCTGGTGTTGAAGAACCTCTTTCCGAAGAGGAATTGCTTATTGCTCATGGGGACATTGCGCTAAAGAAGAGAGTAGATGAAGTTTCAAGTGTAGATTTGAACAAAGAAGATGATCCTGAAAAAGAAGTCCTTACTGAAAGCACCAAGCCAGTAGACCAGAGTAATAAACTTGAATTCTTCTATGAATTTAATAAAACTGCTTTCACAAAAGGCAAGGTAATAGCACCTACATATCAAAGTATTACTAATCATAAAATGCTTTAATTCCAGGACAGACTTATCTGTAGAAGTAGGACTTAACATCCACACTGATAAAATTTGACCTACAAATTCTACATATAAGAATCTGGATTCAAATGTTTTTTAAAGCGATTTCCATCCATGATTGTACCCAACTGAATCCTGAAATATTAATTCCTGCCAGTTTGTATTCACAGACAAATTATCTGTGAGCTTCTGTCTCCTGTTAAAGTAAATAGAAGATCATAGCAAACTTCTAGTTTAAGTATTTATAATGTGAAGTTAAATTTCATCTTTGATTAGAGTAGTGTGGTGTGATGCATATCCTATTCATAATATACTCCATCACTGATTTCCTAAGTAGCTGAGAAACATCGTTCATGTGGGAATTAAGAACATTCTTGTCCTAATTGCAATATATTATAGCGCATTTTGGCTGTTTCAGAATATGAAGCAAAAGTATTAGACCAAATTGAGATATGAAGATATTAAATATTTGCTCTGAAAGGTTAGAAGATTGAAAAATATTTGGATGATGGGAAAATGATATCCTCAGATCTACTAAAGTCACTGGGAGTACATTGGATTTCACCCATCATCAATATATATCCAAGCCTGAACAATGGTTGCTCTTTAATTTTGGGAGCTAGGTGGTCTAATAAAGTTGAGAGAAGAGACATTTTCAGATAAATATTTTCTTTTGATCTAGACTCCTACAGTTGTATGCAGTTTATGTAAGCGAGAAGGTCATCTAAAGAGGGACTGTCCAGAAGACTTTAAAAAAATTGAACTGGATCCTTTGCCACCATTAACATCCAAGTTTTCTAGTATTCTGGATCAAGTGTGCATTCAATGTTACAGTAAGTTGGAAGAACTGTATTTTAATAATTTGTTAATAGTTAGCAGAAAAAGTATTAATAGTTTCCTGCAACTATATTCTACTTGTAATATAGGGGTTTATTATCAGAAGAGAAAGATGTTGACCCATTTTTTGTTACCAGTTATGTGATCCTCCATTTTTTAATTTAAATTTTCCTACCAAACTTTGCCCTACTATAACCGGTTGTACCTGGATCTGTGTTGCTACTCCTATCTGGTCTCATAATGGCTATAACTGATTTACTGTTAACATTTTTTATTTGTAATACTAAAACTAAAACTCAAGCAAAAGAAAAACAGCTTGTTTTGTGTGTCTCTTACTTTCTGCCACAGTTCCATTTGTAAATGAATGTAAATTGGATTCTGTTTTCAACAGAAGATTTTGCTCCAAACGTTATAGAAGACCAGGCTCGGGAATATATAAGACAAAATCTTGAAGGTTTCATCCGACAAGAATTTCCAGGTGCCTCCTGTAGTTAATTTTTTTTTTATTTTAAATTCAGAGATTTAAAGTGATTTTTATTATTTTCATCAAAATCTTGTTCAAACAAAATGCCTTATTGATAGAAAAATATTGTATGCTGAACCCAATTTTCTTATATTTTTAAGTAATCTGATGTTAAAGCATGTATTGCTAACTATGCTAAAAGTTTGTGTGAATTAGTCATAGATATATATCCTTCTTTATAGGCACAAAATTAAACTTGTTTGGATCTTCAAAGAATGGATTTGGCTTCAAGCAAAGCGATCTTGATATTTGTATGACAATTGATGGTCTGGAAACTGCTGAGGTACCTGGTCGATATAGACAATTTGATGAACATAAATATGTGTTGTATGTGTCTTTTTTGTTTTGTAAACTGCTAAGGTTCTAGATGTGTGTGCACAGATGTGTTTGGTTACCCATCATTATAGTTTTGGTATACAGACTGGACACCAAACTACAAACTACTAAAATAGTCTCAGCAGGGTTCTATTCTGTTATTCGAAATCCATAGTGAGGTACTGTAAGAAAATAAAAGCTAATAAACCAGACTCCACTCATATCAATTCAGAAAAACTGGGTTTTCATTCAGAGTAGGCATAACACTGCTGTAGCTACTGTTATATCAATCTAAAATCAGTAAACTGCTTAAGA
This sequence comes from Pseudonaja textilis, assembly GCF_049901715.1. Taxonomy (NCBI): domain Eukaryota; kingdom Metazoa; phylum Chordata; class Lepidosauria; order Squamata; family Elapidae; genus Pseudonaja; species Pseudonaja textilis. Next base: position 197,797,610 of record NC_141991.1, on the reverse strand, counting down.
AATGTTAGGAAAATACCATTATTCAAACCATATTGATTGTTCGTTATTGTTTTGATGGCTTGTATTGTCCTTGGTAGTTATGAGATATGAGTGGAAGATAAGTCTCATTGCAGTAATTTGCACTCAGAAATAAATGTATAAATTAAGCTGAATTTGGAAAACAGCACCTGCCGTTTGAAAGAGAAAAATAATCTATATTCAACTGTTTAAACTGTATAATGTTTTGAAACCCTCACCAAATAATACACAATACAGGCACTATTTCTACTTTTACATCTCTCGCAACTGAAAAAAAAGAACTGCATGCTTGCATTCTTTTTTCCTTTCCTTACTAAGTTTAACAAGTCCTTGGCAATTTAAATATTTGCAACATTTGGGTCATGACTGCAAGATGCTTCCATTTTCTGATGCGAATATTTCTGTGAGTTAGCATACGCTTGCAGTTTCAAAATCAAAAATGGATTAGACATAGTATAGAAGCCAGTACCTAGTATTACAAAGACATGCTTCAAAATAGCATCAAGTACTTAAATTAAACCTGTGTATGCTGCAAAGAGGCTGGAGACCTATTAAATGGATAAGGGTTTTTTAATATAAATACTGTCACTATACTAACATTTTTCCTATCATAGGGACTTGATTGTATAAGAATTATTAAAGAACTTGCAAGAGTGTTGAAGAAACATTCAGGTAAATATCCGAGTCTTCAAAATTAAAAAGCTGTGTTGCCTTATGAAATGTTGAATCAGGTCCTCATATTTGATGTAGTGTTACTTTGTTTACATAACTATTTGGCTTAATTGTCTTTGGAGATTCTCAGTCATCCAGGTCATGATTGTCCCAAAGGTGTTTTTTCAAGAGGCAACTGGACTTTTTGAAAACATTTTGCTTCTCATCCAAGAAGCTTCTTCAGCTCAAAGCTGAAAAACCAGAAGGTACAGTTGCCTCTTGAAAAAGCATCTTTGGGGTTTGGCTTAATTATTTTTTAAATAGCAAAAATGTTGGCCAACAGCAGTATCCCAAACTGTTCACTTTTTCATTATTCAGAAATCAAAATGCATTCAACTGGTTTCTGATGCAGTTATGTATATAATATTTATATAATATTTTGACAATCTCAACTGGAAAAAAAGTAACACTTTATGGGTTGCATATTGTTCTTATTTTTCAAAAGCCAGTATTGAGAGAGTATATTATATGTGTCTTTCATGAATGCCTGTAATCTTTATTCAGATAATTTGCTAAAGTTTAAACCAAGTTTTGCCAATGTTGTTACAGCTAATATATTGATTGTTTGATTATTTATTTATTTAATTTATATTGCAGCCTATTCGCCCATAGTGACTCAAGGCGGCTTACACAATGTAAAACCATATTTAAAACAAAAAATAAAAATAAAAAACAATAAAAACTAACAAAAAGAATCAAATAAATTATAAAGTACAATAGAACAAAATTCGGGAAAACAAAAACTAACTCCTATCTCCGCGTCCCAACGACAGCAGATTACACTAGCCATTTGATGGGCTCCATCCCTCTCTGGGTTCCCCAGGCCCGCTGGCAAAATCAGGTCTTCAGTGCCTTTTGGAAGAGTGATAGAGTGCTAGAGTGGGGGCCATTCTAATCTCTGGGGGATGATATTCCAGAGAGAGGGAGCCATCATGGAGAAAACCCTTCTTCTGGTCCCTCAGGGGTGGGACCCACAACATTCCCTGCCTTCCTGCTCTAATGGGTCGGGTAGATGTGACTGGCAAGAGATGTTTCCTCAGATAACCTGGACCCAAGCCATGAAGGGCTTTGAAGGTGATAACCAGCAGCTTGAATTGCACCCAGGAGCAAATCGGCAACCAATGCAGCTCCTGCAGGAGAGGTGACATGTACACACTGGGGTCTGCCCAAAACCATGCGGGCCGCTGCATTTTGCATCGACTGGAGCTTCTGGATCCTCTTCAAAGGCAGCCCCATATAGAGCATGTTGCAATAATCAAGACAGGAAGTGACCAGGGCACGAGGGGCTATGAATAGGAACCGCTGATCCAGGAATGGGCATGTGGTGCATAACCCGCAATTGCGCAAAGGCCCTCCTGGTCCTCCTGGCCACAACTGCCACCTGCTCTTCAAACAGGAGTCGTGAATCTAGGAAAACCCCTAGATTACACACAGGGTCTGTTTGGGGTAGTGCCACCCCATCCAAGACTAAAGGTAATTCTCCCTTAGCCAACAAACCCCAAACCCAGGACCACTTGGTCTTGCAAGGGTTTAGTTTCAACCCGTTGCTCACCATCCAGACCCTAACAGCCTCCAGGCACTGCGAGAGGGAGGATACAGCAACATTTAACTCACCCTGGGCCGAGACATACAGCTGAGTATCATCAGCATATTGGTGATACCTCAGTCCATGGTGATGGATGATCTCACCCAGTGGCTTCATATAAATGTTGAACAGGAGTGGAGAGAGTACTGAGCCCCGCGGAACCACATAAAGCAGTGGGTGAGGGTTGGATCTTTCCCCTCCTATCAACATAGACTGAGAGCGGCTGCAGAGGAAGGAAGTGAACCAAGACAGCACAAGGTCTCCCATCCCCCGAAGCCGCCCCAGGAGAATCCCATCGAGAGGTCAAGTAGAGCAAGGATAGATGCACTACCCCCATCCCGCTCCCACCAGAGATCATCCAAAAGCGCAACCAATGCTGTTTCTGTCCCAAATCCAGGCCTGAATCCAGACTGGTAGGGGTCGAGATAATCCATTTCATCCAGAAACCTCTGGAGCTGTTGCGCGACCACCTGCTCAACAACCTTCCCCCAAAAGGGAAGATTGGAGACAGGTCAGAAATTATCCAACCGGGTGGAGTCCAGTGATGGTTTCTTGGGGGCGGACCATAGCCTCCTTAAAGTGCTATTTCATAGTAGAATTTTTATTAGCTTTCCAGTAAAACTTGATTCACTAAAACATCTTGCCCTATATACTTTTTTTTATATCAACATCTTTTATAGTTCTGTCTTTTGTCTGATTTCTGGTTCCCATTCTGTTTACATATGCTGACACAATCTTTTCCTATAACTGAGTGTACTGAATGCATTTTTTGTTATTATGAAATACAGAAAAGCCTGAAATAACTCTGCCGTTGCTTAGTGATTTTTGTAGTGAAGCATCTTGATAATTTTCCAAAAGACTTTTGACTAAAATAAGGACTGTGGAATTAACTGAGACTTGCCCTGAAATAAGTATGTATGTTTTTGTTGCTTAAGCTTCATGTTTTATTTAGTCTACTGGATTGTAAGTCTAATATTGTCACTAAGTTCATTTGAAGTAAGTATTTTTGTATTTGCATAGGTTTAAGAAATATCTTACCCATAACAACTGCTAAAGTGCCGATTGTCAAGTTTTTTCATATCCGAAGTGGCCTTGAAGTAGACATCAGTCTGTATAACACATTGGTAAGAGCATTTAACTGTTTGAAATGTGAATATTTATTCAAATATTTGGAAGTATTTGGAAATATTTCATTAGGAAGTTTTTATAAATAGGAATGGCTCCAGGGAGAAATAATTTTTCAATTTATATTTGAATCATCATCATATGGACCAAAAACAAAATAGCAAGCAATGATATGGGCAGTTGACTAAAATTGAGAAGTCAGAAGATAAATACATCAACCCTGTCTTTACAATATTTTGTTTCAAAATAGTCTGTGAAAATAGCTTAATATATCAGTCCCAAAAAAGCATATGATTTCCTGAAATGACTAATTTTAATGATATATTTTAAAAATGAAGCTTTTCTTACTTGAAAAGAGAAACGAAATTCTACCATGTATTAGTCTAAAACTTGATAAACTTCTGAACAGCTTTCCATGCCTGAATTTCTCATTTTACCTTTCCAAATCTTTCTGTAAAAGAAAATGAGACTTTTACTTTGTCTTTTTGTTTTTTACAGGCTTTGCATAACACAAGGCTCTTGTCTTGTTATGCCACAATTGATCCCAGAGTAAAATATCTTTGCTACACAATGAAAGTATTTACAAAGGTAAGGCAATGTCCAGGTCTTATGGGGGAAACTTCAAGAGCAACCAAGTCTTAAAGCTAATTTTTCTCTCTCATTCCAGATGTGCGACATTGGTGATGCATCCAGAGGCAGCTTATCTTCCTATGCATATACTCTAATGGTGCTCTATTTTCTTCAGCAGAGAAGTCCACCTGTTATTCCAGTTCTTCAAGAGGTATAGTACATAATTGTTGTTTGTACATGTCTACTTAAAATAATTCAAAGGCTACCAATTTAATGCTAACCTAATATTTAATACTTCTTTGTTTAGATCTGTACAGAGCCAAAGAAACCTGAAATTCTAGTTGATGGCTGGAATGTTTATTTCTTTGACAGAATAAATGAACTGGTGAGAATCTGACTGATTCAGGGGGAAATGTTGTATGTATTCTTAAATTTTACATTCCTAACATTTGCTGAGTAAAACAAGGACAATCTCTGCCTATATTATTAAACCCAGGAATCAGCTTCTGTATGGCGAAAGGGAATTAGTTAATAAACATATTATTTCAGATTATCAGATTTTATATTCAGTGAAGTCAGACATGTTTCTTATGCTTTTATAGGACTTTAACTTTTATCCTAGAATAATCAAAAAAACAGAAGAATATGTTTCGTTTGCACACAGGTTAAAATGTTCGTCTGTGCATAATAATTAAATTACATTTCCATTTTAAAATTTTACCCCCTAAAAAAATGATCAAAAAAGGTTTCTCCCCGCCCTCTCTTTTCAGTCAGATGTTTGGTCAGATTTTGGTAAAAATAAAGAATCCATTGGTGAATTATGGCTAGGACTTCTACGTTTTTATACTGAGGAATTTGATTTTAAAGAGCATGTTATCTGCATCCGAAGAAAAAATTTGCTTACAACGTTCAAGAAACAGTGGACTTCGAAATACATAGTCATTGAAGGTATCTACTTTATGAACATTTTATTGACATTTTAACATATATTTTTTTTATTGCAAGGGCTTTATTGGGTGACTAGCTGCTAAGTGCATAACAGTGTCTGGCACTGGAATGAATTATACTACTATTATTCATTGAAGAAAGATAGCAAACGTAACATTCTTCTGCATGATGCCTCTCTTGATGTCCTTTCACTATGGCCACGGCTGACAGTCTACACAGGAGCTACTGGTCCACTGCCATTTCTCTGTATGTTACATTAAACAAAGAGCACAGAAAAGAAATGGTCTCTAACGAAATAAGATGGGAATACAGCACACACCAGAATTGTTTTGTAATATAGAATGGTTTTGTAGAGTACTTTCTGTAGATTCTGAACTAACCTTATGGTCTCTCTTATTCTTTCTGTGTCTCATAATGTACTTCGTGTTGTGCAGAACGCTCGAAATCATTTAGTTCTTTTGAATGTTACAGATGAAATCACGGGGATATGATATTGACCCTGGCATCCTTTTTTGTAGCTTTATCTGCATAGCATTCTTCTTTCCATCCAACCTTATTCTGTGTTTCTGAGGGCAGATCCTAAAGGACATTTCACTGCTTTCTCCTCCTTGCACTGGAATTTTCCCTTTACTCCGTGACTGTATTGAATTCTAGTTCTAATGAAGTTTGTATTGGTAAAAAGATTGACTGAATGTTATGATCCTCAACACTTCACTCGAGTTTTTTCGTTTATATAATCTAGAACTTAACTATCACTCTTCTTTTTTAGGACTGAGTGCATCTGCCACACTATGCCATACTGTGGCCTGTGAACAATTGCTTATAACTCATAGGAACCAGATCATTATAGCTTGTTAAATAAATTAGTATTTAATACAGTATGTGAACTCTACCTATGTGTCAAAGAGATATAAACTTGTTTTGAAATAGCCATTCTGTTGATAAGGCTTGTTTAATGTTTTTCTATGGATTTTGCTAATGTCTAATACTTGCTTTGCAGATCCTTTTGATCTGAATCATAATCTTGGAGCTGGATTATCAAGAAAAAGTAAGATCCTTTGTCAGTTATCTTTTGTATACTTGCATCTAAATAAATATTGGTTATTTTTAATTACACCATTAATTATCTTTGTTTCCATTATTTTAGTGACAAATTTTATAATGAAGGCTTTTATAAATGGCAGGAGGGTATTTGGCACTCCAATAAGAGGATTTCCAAAAGAATATCCTTCAAAAATGGTGAGTGTTAGAAAATTCATGACCCAGTTGCCTTTCAAGTATTTCATTAATGATGCTTTTTCTTAGTCAGTTTGTATATTTTTATTGATGGGAGAAAATAAATACATATTTTAAATTAATAGATGGTTACTTAAAAGTATGACCATTATGATATAGTTTATAAATGAAATTACTGAAGAAATCTATGATGGTATTTTTGATAATGGAACTGCAATCTATATACAAGATATTTTAGGTACTCTAGAAACTAACATATCTTTACAAAGTTATTGAAAGCTCTTACTCATCAAAGCATATGTTCAAATGTTTCCATGTCATAAATAGTGGATCTGTAACTAAATATTGCAGTTTTGTTTCATTTAATACAATTTGCCCTTCAACATTTAATCAGACTTTCAAATTAACTTGAATCTATATTCACTTTAATTAACTATTTCAAATTAACTTGAACCTATATATGAATTGGATTCAAAGTTGTAATTTTGTAGGTTTTTACATGTTTTCTAGAGTTCTTACTGAAATAAACAATCTTACTTAAATACTAGGACAATCAGACTTAGGAAGTAGCTTTTACTTATTGTGCTTTAGGGACAATCTTCAGATCTTAAAAGTTTACTATGCTTAATGCTTTGCTAGGAATATTTTTTTGATCCAGAAGTGCTTACAGAAGGAGAATTGGCCCCAAATGACAGATGTTGCAGAATTTGTGGTAAAATTGGACATTTCATGAAAGACTGCCCGATGAGGAGAAAGTAAGTTTGTTTTTGCTCAAGTGCAGAAATGATCTAAGTATTAGAAATTTAAAAATATTTCCTCTTTATTTTAGTGCTGCATACAGAAGATAGGTGGTTTAAAACACGTATAGTATTCTGAAACTATGAATCCTCATAATTTGAAATTATTAGTCTGTTACTGAAAATATGGCATTAGATTGACCTAATGAAGTATTGTATGTTGTATACAGTTGTTTTCATCAATGCCTTTAGTTTTGATTGAGAATCTTCCAAGTAAATTTGTTTTGACATTTGAAAATACAAGCAGTACAGAAATAATATACAGTATTAAAAACTTTAAAAATGCGAAATGCAATTGCAAAAGACTAGTAAATGTATTTTACTGTTAGCTCCAAGATGTGCAGTAGGAGAAAGGAATCCAGCACATTTTAAAGTGATTTTGCTATAGTACAATTCTCAGGCTTAAATTGCATAAAAGAAAAAAATATTTCAATTAATACTGTTATAGACTCCGCAGACGGCATGATAGTGAAGATCCTAAAAACCAAAGATACACAGAAAATAAAGAAAAAAGAAGTAAAGATGAACAAGAGACCCCAATTAAAACTTCAGAAAGAGAAGTGTTGTTAAAGGATGGGAAGCTGCAAATATGTGCGCCTAAGAAAAATAAATCAGGAAGAGGAGGAATGGAAACTGGAAAAGAGAAATCTCCCAAGCCAATGGGAGAGAAATGGAAGCGGCAAGAAGACAGAGATTTAAGAGAAAAACGTTGTTTTATTTGTGGAAGGGAAGGACACATGAAAAAAGAATGTCCACAGCACAAAGGAGCTGCAGGTATGAACTCTAGCTCCAGTCCAATGCTGCTAATGGATGTTTTACTCTACATTCATCAGGTTTAAACTGATGGCCTCAGCGTTGATCTTAGTTTTCTAAAGCTATGATTTAGATCTACAGCAGTGCAGATATTAACAATCAGCATGAGAGTTTGGGATTGAGAGCTACAGTCACTGAAAATTGCTTCCTAGCCTGTCAGCTGGAAGAAATGCCTAGTCAGCAAATTAAGTATGCTTTGCTGTACAAAAGTTAGTGTAAGGAATGGAAATGATGAAATTTGTTTCCATTTATGAAATAAGAGCTCTGGATATAATCCTTGATGCTTGTTTGGGGTAGACATAAGATACATTTCAGTAAATTGTGCAGACAGAGAGTTTATTTCAGGGGTATTGTGTCTATGCAAATGTTCACTTGTGTAGTGAAATGGAGGATATTAAATCAAGATTTTTCCTTCCCTGGTAACTTTAAATTTTTCACTTTGCTAGTTGAGACTTTTACCCTCACCCCAAAAAAGTGCTTAATCTCTGGATTGAGGAAAGAGGGAGTAGTGAAAGGGAGGGAAATTTTCATTAGAAAAATTGCAACTCTGCCCTCCCCACTTTACTTCGAATTGTAACCTTAGCAATTTCTTCAGATGAACCAAACAAAAACCAGTAAACCTCTTTTGAGAGATAGCCTTCCAAAAGTTTCTCTTTATTTGTTTATTTTTGCCTTAACATGTTGCATGAATGCAATTATGAGTTATAAGCATCTCATTAAAGACAAGGCAGTGCATAAATTCAGACAATTATGATGTATTTAACAAACCATGGTTTAACAATGAATCAGGTCTTGAGAGCTAGCTGATTTTTGACTGAGGTCAAAAGTATTTGGAAAGTTGATGCAGACATGTAAACTTTTTCACAAACTATAATTTTAACTTTCTAAGGTGTTCTGATGTTAGAAAATCCATGTGGGACCCCTATATCCAGTGCTGTTAAACACTCTGGTCAATTAAATCAGGTAAATCATGTATTGTGTTTTTTTTAAATAAGATTAGCTTTTATCTTAATACATGATAAAATTCATAGTACATCATTTCAAATAGATACCTGTTAAGATATTGCAGGGTTATATTTCTGTTATCACATTATTTATTAGCTATCTCCAACTGTTCATTCATGCTTTTTCTTATCTATTTTTTAAGGGACTATCTCCACAGGAAGAAAAAAAGAAACAGAAAGGGAAACTACTTTTGAGTCCCCAGTCAGGTTGTAAATTAAGCTTTTTTTAATGCAAACCTTACTGTTTAAGAAATGATATAGATAGATAGATAGATAGATAGATAGATAGATAGATAGATAGATAGATAGATAGATAGATAGATAGACAGATAGAGAGAAAATGATATATAGATATATATTGAAATAGATAAAAAATATCACTACTTTTTTTTTCTCACAATGATTTATATAAGCACCTTGCCTTTCTGAATGGCTAAAAATTTAGGATTGGTGTTTTCAATAGCATCCCTCTACCCAATTCTTCGTGTCAGATGGAGGGTGGGGGTGTTGTTCCAGGTCTCAGGAGGTTTGGAGACCAATATGGGGGCTGCAGCATGGGGAAAGAACAAGAGCATCTATTTCTGTCCTTTCTCCTACATGAATAGTGTTTAGGATCTAACCCAATAGCCCGAGCAAAATTGTGCATCATGTAGTCAGTATACAGATATTGTCATTGATATTTTCTTATAGCAATGAAAAGAGGCAGTGCTTTTCAAGATACAATTGTCATTTGCTGATCTGCATTTAAAGCAATACATTTTCTTTTGCCTTATCTTTTCTATTTTTTCTTTTATGTATACTGGGAGTATTTACACCAAGACAAATTCCTTGTGTGTCCAATCACTCTTGGCCAATAAAGAATTCTACTTCTTAATGCAGAGATACACTATGTATGTATGGGATTGAAACTCCAATCAGTTCCAGTCTAGGGGTGAGGGGTGATAAGAATTGCAGCCTACCATCTCAGTCACATTGCCTACACTACATTTTAGTATGTAGGTGCTTCCCAATTATACATCCTTGAGCTTGGCTCTCCAAATCAAACTGTTGAGATTTTTTTTCCTTCAGAGTCTGGATGGGAAGAACAGGTTTGAAGTTTGAGATTACAAAAGAGCTATTGTGAATAGTGTAGAATGGATTTAGTGATTTGAAAAAGGGTATTTATGTAAGCTTTACCAATGTGCCATTTCTCCTCATGAAGAACTGTCTTACCCTTGGAGAAAAAGTTTTTTTTAAAAAATGCTTTTGATAACTTTCTTGATGTTGTCTTCATTTCAGTCTTTTTGTCTCCATATATAGGCAGCCTTTCCAGTAAATATATGACTCAGGGAAAAGCTTCACAGAAGAGACCCCAACAAGATTCTTAAGAAACTGAAGCAATCTTTCAGTTGCAATACAGACCATCAATTTCCTTCAGAAAAGTTTATTTTCTTTTATAGGCTTTGGGTTCACAAAACAGCAGCAAAAACTGTCTTTGACATAAATCTAGAGAAAACACCTTTTATTTTAATTAAATTGCTAAAGTTACAAAGGCAATGAATTTTAATGTTTGTTCATACCATGAATCCTTGCTCTGAATAGGCTTGAGCATTTTAATAGAAAATCATGTTTGTATTTACTAGGTAAAACATGTAGATCAGGGAAATCCTTCACCCAAATCACTTCTAAGACTTTCTACATTCAGTGTGAATGTTTGAGTGCACTTAAATGATGTGCAAGCCAAATATAATGTCACCTTCAAAATATTATTTTTGAAGGGTAAAAAGGGTATTTATTAATGTTGAACATTGATTCCTTGTGTAAAAGTGTTTGGAATATTTCTGGACTGCTACTGCCATATTTGCAAATATTTTAAACTGTGGACAACTAAAACATGGACATTAAGTAAACTTTTATGTAAAAATCTTTGTTGAAAGCAGTGCCAATTTTTCCCTTCTATTTTATTATGATTGCTATGCTGCTGTCCTTTCTGTACAGAGAGTGAGAGGCAAGTTAGTTATGTTTGCTGCTGCTATGATTATTTCCCATTGTCCACAACTTGAAAAAATTCCTCTGAGGAAAAAAAAGGGAGTTAAAACAAAGGAACGTATTTCTGCTTTATTGAAAACTAAACATGAGTGTGCTGGGCAAGGATTTACTTTTATATCATCATCACCATTATCATCATCATCAAAGTTTTATGTCAGACTTTTTTGCAGATGATGCGGTACAGCCTTTCCAGGAGAAAATATACAGCAAAAACATAAGAAACTGTTATTTATGACCTTGGAAATAAAACAGTCAAAAGAATACTTTAAATTTCTACATTTTTTGTGTTGCGTGATTGGGTAACTACTGTTCAGAATTTTACTGTTATATGTGCATAAAAACCTTTCATCCCTTTTTCATTCATAATTTCACTTAAGGCATCTAACAAGTGAATTTTTTAAAAAAATATTGACAAACATATTTTAAAACATACAACATAAAATAATATATTAAAGTTGGCATACAGCTTTGTTGAAAACCTCTGTTCTAATAAGAAATCTCGAAAGAAAAGCAGCTTGTTTTTTTTTTTTAAAAATCCATGTAAGTACACTTTACATAGATAAATTGCTTTAATTTTGCATACCAAAATTTAAAATAAGTATAATTGGGTGCATGTTGAAGATTAAAATGCACATGAAAGCAAACAGGATATAAACATCAATTATTTTTATTAATTTTCAAAATGATGAAATAATGTCAATAAAATGCCATTTTCTTAAGGACTTTTACTAAAACAAAATACCATTGGATAAGCTGAAGGCTGAGTTGGATTTCGCTTACCAGGGAAGATGAAGACATCCCAGGATATTTAAAAGGTTTTATTTTAAAACTATAGCAAATAAAAAGTATCATCAGGGACCTAATTACAATGATTGCATGATCAAAAACAAGAGACTGGAAAGTACATGCTGTTTTGATATTATCTTAAAAGTAACTTATCCCAGATCCAACAGCGATACTACAAAGAAGTCTACAGATAGAAGAAACACTTAAAACCTCTAGCATTGCACAGTGAGATAATCCATCACCAAATGCAATGCAACAGATTAAAGAATGCCTCATGAATTTTCAGGATTTGGATCAGTTGACAATTAACTGAAGAGGAAGAAATGTTTATCAAGTCCAAAGCTCTAACAAAATTTGGATGCAAGTACATGTTATCTCTCAAATAAGATAACATATTACTCCAGTTGGTTAAAGACAACACCCCAAAAGACTGAAACATGAGGAAACTAAACTATTTTTTGGAGTGAGATCAGGGATAAGGAAGCAGTGTTTGAAATAAACCAATATGCCTGAAAATATAGAATGCAAGTTATATGCTGGAAACTATCTTGAATAAAAATGCTTTCCATTATAAAGGTGCAGATGTGAGCTTCTAGAGGAAACCTGGCATCTGCCTTCTAACCTAGCACCTCTTCCCAAGTTACAAAGTGGAACTTTCCTACTATTTAATTGGTTACAAACCAGCTAGTATTCTGAAGATTCCAGGTAGAAGGAGTCAGCCAGTCAGCCAGCTATTCCCTATTTGACGCAAGTTTCCTGAAATCTTGGATCACCCTCCTGGAATCAGAAATGACCCATCCAGCACAATTAATTGGCTTTCCAATCTGTGCCTTTCAGTAGGACTTTGATAGTACATTTGTATACAGTGACTCAATTGTCCCTTTGGAATACAAACCCCTTCATGGCCTGCAAACTATACTTGGGAAGTTTCCCCTTAGAAAGTTACAGAATTTTGTAACTGGTAATTATTCCTCTCAGGATAGTAAGAAACAGCAATTAAGATCAAAGGAACAAAAACAAGGGAATTTTTTGGGAGTCATTTATTAAAAATAAATGTATGTTCATGAAAGGTGTGAGCCCAAGAGAAATACAGAGGTATAATTTCCTTTAATTATGTTTGACTTGTGGTCCCGGGGATGGGAAGTGTTTTCAGACTGCAAGCAATTTTATTCTTTTTCACCAGATGGGATTGTTTTGAATGCCAAGAAAAAAAAAAGCAGAGGAAAAATATGTCTAGAGAAGGATGGAAAGAGCTGTCTGCCTTACATGTAAATTCTCCATACAGGTAGTTCTCGAATTATGACTATAGTTGAAACCAAAATTTATGTTGTGAGAGACATTTGTTAAGTGAGTTTTGCCCCATTTTACAACCTTTCTCGTCACAGTTAAATGAATCACTGCAGTTGATAAGTTAGTCACATGGTTGTTAAGTGAATCTGGTGTCCCCACTGACTTTGCTTGCCAGGTCACAAAAAGCTGCTCATGTGACCTCGGGACACTGCAATCGGCATAAATATGAACCAGTTGTCAAGCACCTGAATTTTGATCACATTGATCATGGGGATGCTGCAAAGGTCATAACTGAAAAATGGTCATAAATCACATTTTTCAGTGCCTTTGAACGGCTTGTAACTCTGAACGGTCACTAAACAAACTATTTCAAGTCGAGGACTACCTGTCTTATGTTTCTCACTGGGAAAAAGGGTTCATAAAACCCACCTTCGGGTGACATTTTCTGGATTTTATTTCCAGCTGAAAAGTGAGGCCTCTACAAGATTAAACTGAATAAATATAAGTTGATTTCAAACTGTTTTACTTTTTGCAGTTACAATGCTTTTGTTAAACTGCTGAGGCAATTTTTCATGAATACGATTCCCAGATTATGGCCAGGAGCCTCGCTGTTTGCTTGGAGTGTGGGAATCGTAATCCTTCCGGAGCTCATTCCCCTGAGGACCGACTGCCGAACCTAGTCTGCCAATTTGAAAGACATTTGTTCCCAGGGAAGTCCCAAGCGATCAGGATGATATCCTTACATCAAGACGAAGTTCAGTTCGAAAGAAACATGAGAACTTGACTAAAACAGGTGAGAAACAAATTATTCTCTTTTCATTTTTTATTTATTTAGCTCTCCTATTCCCTTAAGGTAAAGGTTCACTCTATGTACATCTGACATGCCACCGGGAGATGCTCAGTCATCCAGATCATGGTTGTCCAAAAGATGCTTTTTTTCAAGAGGCAACTGGACTTTCTGGTTTTTTTCTTTGAAGATAGATCAACAGAGTTGGAAGGGACCTTGTAGGTCATCTAGTCCAAACCCCCCCCCTCCCGCTCAAGCAGGAGACCCTACACCATTTCTGACAAATGACAATCCAATCTCTTCTTCAAAGCCTTCAAACGACGTTTCGCTTCTTAGCCAAGAATCTTCAGCGCTTCTTCAGCCCCCTCAGTTTTCCGGCGTTCTTCCGAACCCACCCACGACAAAGAAACCCCGCATGGTTGGCTCGACTCTTGTGATTGGGTGGCCTGTAGAAAAGGGAGGAGAGACCCAATCACCTCTGCCACTGACCTGCCCACCCAGACTACTGAGCGGCGCGCGATCCATCCAATAGCGGCCAAAGCCCTCGAAACAAGGACCGCCTCCTTCCCTGATGACGTTACCAACACGCCTGACTTTGCCTTGCCTTCGACCGCTGGTGTATATGGACAACATTGGAGGACGCGGCTGAGAGGTGTGGAAGCGGGGGGTGGGGTGGGCGTCATGGCTTCCTCCATGGTCCGAGCCACCGTCCGGGCTGTGAGCAAGAGGAAGATTCAAGCCACCCGAGCAGCCCTCACGCTGGTTAGTATTTAGGGAGAGGTGGAGTTGCACCGGGCAGCCTCCCGTCTCCCGCTGCAGAGCGGGGTTGAGGCTGACGGGGGGTAGCGGGGGGGGGGGGGGGGAACTACCGGCTGGTAAACAAGCGTACTGCGCAGGCGTGCACGAAAGGTGGGGGCGTAGAGGGGCCCCCCAGTGATGGTCAGGCGGAGATTGCTGCAGCCACTTTGATGTTTTGAAGGCCCCTTTGATGTTCTGCCTTTTTTTGCTCTTTTTTTTTTAACATGTCTCATCCGCTTCCCACCCCAGGCAGACATTCACTAGGGAGATGAAAGACAAGTACAGTATCGCTTCTAGTGAACTGTTAACCGTCGTGCAGCTGGTGGCATATGAGCTTTCACGACTTTTCACGATTGTGTTACGGGAGGGTTGTATGGAGGAGAGAGAGAATAACACCAGAACCCTTATAGTGACTGTTTAGGGTTTTTTTCCTGCTGTAATCCAAGGACTTGTCAGTTTATGGTATCTGCGATGAGATTCCCCAAAATCAAAAGATTGAGCTGAAAAAAAAAATACTTTATGCCCCTGTGTTTTCTGTGATTGCCCACCTCCTTTAAAAAAAAAATGAGAAAGGAATTTATATTGGGGCAAAAGCAAATGCCACCACTAGCACTGATGATGTTACCTAGTTAGGGTAATGAAATGTCTGCAAGAAAACAAGCTAGCTCAGAGACCACCAAGGACCCCCTCAAATGCCTTGTGTAATTCTGTTCTGGTGTTCAATATAAATTACCAAAAGGATTATTGTATTTTATTGCCACACTACTTTATTGTGTGTAATGATGGGCATCAACTACACTGCCGTGCATTAGGTGGTACAAGTAATCCTCAATTTACAGCCATTCATTCAGTGACTGTTCGAAATTACAAGGGCACTGAAAAAAGTGACTTGTGACTGATTGTCACACTTAACAACTGTTGCAACATCTCCATGGTCACATGATCAAAATTTGGGCAGTTGGCAACTGGCATGTATTTATGACAGTTGCACTTTCCCAGGGTCATGCAATCACCATTTGTAAACTTCCTAGGTGGCTTCTAAAGCAAAGGCAATGGAGGAAGCCAGATTCACTTAACAACTGCAATGATTAATTTAACCATGGCAAAAAGATAATAAAATTGGGTGTAACTCATTTAATTGTCTTGCATAGCAATGAAAAATATAGGTTCAATTGTAGTCATAAATTGAGGACTACTTGTATATAAGAACAAACTATTTACCTAAAAATGAACGTATACATAAGCATTGGGTGCCAAACACGTTAAAAATTTTCAGTCACCTCTCTGATGTTCAGTTTTATGGGAAGGAAATCAATGGAGAAATTATTAAATACTCTTGAGTGTATTGAGATCTGAAATAGTATGATTTATATTTTCATAAGTAAACCTAACATGAGAACATTGGGGTCATGCCCATGTAGTTTTCTTGAACAGTGTTGCCAAAGTGGTTTGCCCCTGCTTTCTTCTGGAGCAGTTTTTCAATTTCTCAACCTATCCCAAGTCCTCTAAATTGCTGGAGATCTATCTCCCTGGTACTAACCAGGCCAAGTTTGCATAGCATCTGACATTAATAAACCTCATCTGGAAATCATTAAATGGTATTTAAATATGATAACCATACATAAGAAAATCTTAGGCATTATTTTCTTAAAATACTATAAATATTGGCCATTCAGTAGCACTTTCTTTTAAAAGAAAGATGTATAATTTTGTTTTTTCATATTTTTAATGGGTTTTTTTTATTATTTTGATAAATAACTCAAGATGGTGAATGTAAATAATACTCCTTCCTCCTTCTATTTCCTCCACAACAACCTTGTGAAGTGAATTGGACTACGAGAATGTGACTGGCCCAAAGTCATCCATTCTGGTTTCATGCATAAAATTATAATGCACAAAACATAAAATTAGCATGCCAAAATATCTATCAATCAAAATATCTATCAAAATATCCTTATAGCTATTTCTGAGTTATAAACCTTGTAAGAGATTTTTTTTTTCCATGTGTCAAATCAATGTATGTTTCTAAAATGGGATTCTTCCCATAAACCTGTTTCCCCGCCTCCTCCACATTACATTGGCAACAAGAAACTCTACACATGTAGCTATACATGTAATGGGAAATTACAATCATGCCACATTTCTCAGTATACAGTCTGTACCTAAGTGCACATCTTGGTGTGCAGCAAATATGGATGCAAGAAATACTTAATAGACCATGTATAAAATGACTAGAGATTCATGAACTGGTAAGTCCGTGGGAGGGACAGTGTCATTCAAAAGAGGTGTTACTGGAATGTTGGGAAGCCTAATTATTATTATTCACACAGCTTGGAATAATAAGTGTATCTAAAAAAACCCATGCCAAAGATGATAAGCTGAAAAACAGGGCTGAATTCATATTATGCCAAAAGATTATTTTAAACTAGTATGCTGCATAAAAATGAACAGATAACAGCCAAGAAATATTAGCATCATTTTTAGTTCAACAAAACAATTAGCATTAAATGAAATACTCTTAATTCCCTTCTCTCCTGGCTATTCATGTGTTAATATTCTCTCATTGCTTATAGTTTTCTATGAATAAAAGGCACAAAATAGAATATATAATCCAATATTTGTATATTGTCCACAACATTTTTGTTTTAATTTAGACATTTTAGAGTAAAGAGGTTATTTTATTACATCTGAAGAAAGTTAGAATATATATCATTCTTTACATATATTTTCTTTTTATTCCTTTTTTCTTGTCACTTCCCACCCTTTTAATCTTCAATTTTTAATCTTTTTTCTTTTTGTTAATTTTATTTTATCTTTTTTGTAAATTAATAAATTTGCTTTTAAAAAGATGCAATTGATGAGTTGTGTAATGCAAAATCTCTTCATATCTTTCAGACCCCATCTGCAGTGAATAAGATAAAACAACTGCTAAAAGACAAACCTGACCATGTAAGTGGTGCTAGATGGTATTCCAGGCCTTACTTGATGTTCAAGACTGCATTACAATCTGCTAATAGATATTACTCTAGCCAGTCACCAGTATATTTGACAGGGATGTGTTTGAAACAGAAAAATGTTTTGTTTCAGAAAAAAACAATGCAATCTGGAAGCTCTGCCAGATCACTTTGAACTTGCAACAGTTCTGCAAAACCAAACCTCAGAACACTCTTGATTATGCTGGGTTTCAAACAAAGTGTCTGGCAAGCAGCTATGGAAAATAACACCCTCCCACCTCTCCTCAGCACTTTTAACCAGGCACGGTCTATAATCCACTTTACCAGTCCCTCCCCTCTCAGTCACTGCTGCTGGCTGATCCCTCTAGTCGGCACATCCCAACTTTCCCATATCTTTCCTTTCTTCTCCTAGTTGCTCACCTCTCCCACATATTTATTCCTGCCAACCTGCCCATTCCATCTTTCGAGCAGCTTTGGTCCCTCTCACTTCCCAAACCCTGTTTGCATGGATCAAACATCCCAATTTCATTCTGTGTACAAATTAAAATATCCCTGTTTCATTAAATCAGTGATCCTAATTGCCTAAAAGGTGGCCAAAATTAGTTTTATCTAGATGAACAGATTCTAGTCATGTCCCATTTGGGCAATTTTGGTTTCCATGAGACTTACAGTACCCGTTTTGCATAAAACTACTCAAAAATAAATGACACTTAAGATTGAAAAGACTCAGAATCTGTATGGATGGATGATTTGCACTAAAACTTTGTATAGTCAAATTAGGATAAAAGCATTGAAACTAATTCTGGAGAATTGTTGGCTTCTTACAAAAATGTTTCTAATACATTAATACTTATATTTCAGGTAGGAGTTAAAGTAGGTGTGCGCACAAGAGGTTGTAATGGCCTTTCCTATACACTAGAATATACAAAATCAAAAGGAAATTCCGATGAAGAGGTAGTACAAGATGGTAAGTGTACTTGGGATAGTAAGACTGCAAAAGTCATTGCCAATTCTGACTTCCAACTCAATCTATTTGCAGTGTGTAAAATAGAACTGACAGAATTGAATTTGTGTAGCACTTCAGATTCCAAGGCCAAAAACTGCTTCAGAGCACGTAGGGATGGGCCTTCGTTCCTAGGTGTGCCTTCTGCAGCTATCCAGGGAAAAGCGCATTTAGTTTCAGATGTTACTGCCAACAGGTGCTAGGTTTGTGACCTCATCTCTCACCAAAGCACATCCCACATGCTGAATAGCCCTATAAATAAGAATATTTTTTATTTATATCCCACCTTTCTGTAGAATATTGACAGAGGTTGATTCTCTTTAAGTGAACATGCTGCTTTCCCCATGAAATCAATGACTCACTGAAGGTCAATTAATTAATTAGATTAAGTCTGACTACTTTTGAATGTTTGGCCTCATACACATTTGGAAAAATGCCAAAAAATTATCAGCGTGGCTTGCAGACTACACAGAATAAATGCAAAACAAGTAGTATTTAAAGAATATCTGTAACTTATTAAATATTAGTTGGCCTGTAGTGAAATATATGAACTATATTGTAGCAATATTTTGTATAGACAAAAAAGCCTAGTGTATGCTAAATCTTTCAAATCTCATTTTTTTTCTTTTTAAAAAGGTGTCAGAGTGTTTATTGAAAAGAAAGCCCAACTTACACTTTTAGGAACTGAAATGGACTACATAGAAAACAAACTGTCCAGTGAATTTGTTTTCAACAACCCAAACATCAAAGGAACGTGCGGTTGTGGAGAAAGCTTCAATATTTAAATTACCAGGACTAATTCCATGAGTTTTAGCAATGCAGAACTGCTTTCTAAAAGCAATCAGTTGTCATGTGTTTTTCACATATATGGGATTTGTAAAATAGTGGGCTTGACACAAAATAAAACTGCTGTGTTTTGAAAATATAATCTCTGTGTTCAGTTCCCTCCCCCCCTTACTAAAGCTTAAAGTGGGATATAACGAAAAGTGGTTTGTTTGCAAAAATAAAATAAAATACAGTGTTGCTTAAGAATTCATCATTTGGTTTATAGCAAATCCTCCTTTTTAGGAGTCTATTCTTAGCAGTTGTGTTAATTCTTTACAAAATTAAAAAAGTTTCTGAAAAAAGTTCCATAGACTCAGATTTTCACTTACTATATTTTGAAATAGAAACAATTATACTTCTATATGTATTATAGGATCTAAATGTTGTCCATTATACTTTATAACAAAAGGCAATCACATACCAAAAATGTTCAGTGTTTCCTATTTATATATTGTATAAATCTCTGAAAAATTAATTTGAATTCTGATAGGTTGTGAGATTATATAACTTGAAGTGATTAATCCCCTTTAAGCAAGTAAATGCTTTTTATACCAGAAAAGCCAAGAGTGTTTTCAGCAATCTTGTACTGTGAATGTAGCAAACAGTAGTAATAGAGACTTCTGTTTGGAAAAAAACATTATCATGAAAGCAACTGAAAGTGAATTCTACATTATATTTTCTAATTGATAGAGAAAACATTTTCTCTAGTGTACTAAATAATTTTACTACCATGCAGCAAAATTAAAATTGAGCACCACAGTGTTGTTAACTTACTGGTAATTTATGATATGACTTTAATTCTGTTAAAAACTGAGTAAGAACTCAACATTTTGCTTGAGAAAAGGTTTGAATTATGCTGACAACTTATTTTACAAATATATTGTGTATTCATGTAATCATCTTGGATGAAATTAAGGCTCAACTGCAGGATTTTATGATTTAAAATGTCACACTTTTACAAAGTCTAGCGTTTTTACTTATTGTTTTTTTTCCAATGAAGTAAATGTTTCTAAACCACTGTCTAATGGTAAGATAGCAATTATCTTATGCAGTCAGACTCACATTAGCCTTAGGATGGGAGAAGGAATATGTTATATGAATGATATGTCACATGTTACAGTGTAAGATTACTACTCCAGTAATTTATCAGTTGCTACAGCTCTGCTTTTCAGATACTTGCACTTAAGTGAAACACTGGGGAACAAATCCATTTGAAAAGAGTTTTAAGAGCTGGAACAAACTGCTTTGGTAAGCTGTATAATCCTTTGCATGGCAAATTTGTTCAAATACAAGAAGAAAAATCGGCCTACACTGGACAGAGGTTAGCATGCGGAATTTTCAGCTCCTGCAAACATAGGTTGCCTGGGCTTTTCTTGGTGAAATCTCTACAAATATAGTCATATACATAATATTAAGTGTTTCACTTTGCAAAAATGGGTTACAGTATTCCTTGCTAAAAACAGCTATGCTATGTGATTTATGGTTATGAAAAGGACTTGAATGTAACATCATGTAAGAAACTTATATATATTTTTTTATTAGAAACATCTTGTTCTCTGATTCATAAGCTATGTGAATGAAACTCCCAGTCATGAAAATACACCGCACTATTATTCTTGAATACCTAACGCACAATTATGAAGTAAATTTATATTAGTAATAATTTTATGAATATGTCTTTATTGATCATCTGTTATGTGTATAATGTAATTAAGAAATGTAATAAATTATCTTTTGGTGAATATGGAATACATATTTGTAGCAGTTTGTAAACAAACCATAAATGAGTATTCTATTTTACCTTCCTAACTGCAAAATTATTACAATCAAAAGACAAGCTTTCCAGAGATCAAGCTTGACTTCCGATTATCCTCTCCATGCAGTTTCTTTCTTGTGAGAAGTTTTTCAACTTTCTAGTCTAGCTTACTGTTTGGGGGTTGACCTAGTGCTCCCCCACCCCCCAAAGTCCTACTCAAACATTGCTAAATTGTTTGGATTATTGTAATTCAGCTAAATATTGCCACATGTATTAACTGTCACAATCTAGATTAGGTGATTTCTAACAAAAACATTGTACTCCTTAAAAACTTATTTTAATCTTTTAAAATATAGATTTTAAAATGTCTAACAGTTTGAGCCCCAAACTGACAAAAACGTCTTCATATTTTAAATCTGATACGGGTTTACTAGGGCAGTACTATATTAAATTTACAATGCTGCTCATCTCACTATTGAGAGCTACACAATAAAAGGTAAATATACCTTTGGCCTTTGGATATATCTCAGCAAAGCAATTGGGCCTTTAAAATCAAATCACTGTGGAAGGAAACAAAAATTACTACCGTTAAAAGGACATGAGAGAAATAAAGCACAAATACAACTTGAAATGAGAGAATTGGGTGGTTGAGGAAAATCTATGGAGTATCATCCCACCCACTTTGCACACTAGTTTTGCAAGATCTAGAAACCTCCCAAGAGGTATATCTAAAAAAAAAATTAGTTTCACAAGGGATTAAGCAAGCTGTTCCCTCAGCAAAAATTGTATGTCGACAACTTTACTAAAGCAAAGCAATCTTTTCCACCTCCATGCCCCTTTGGCAGGCTGATGATTTCAGCATAACATCTAAGATAAACTAAGTCATCAGCAAAACGGTAACCAACTCCTGCTCGTTAATGACTGGAAAGTTAGTTCCAGGTATGTGGGAGGGGAAATCCACACATGGTTTTTGCAGTGAGAGGAGTTGGGGAAAGTTACACAGGCATGTTGATAGTACCTTTGCACAAAACTCCAGGAAACATGGAATATGATTTCCCCACACCCAGCATCCACTTGGAGTAAAATCAGGCATGGAGCTTAGCAAACTGGAGACCAGTCACATTCTAACTTTTCGTATGTGAAGCAAAATTCTGTTGTGCAGGTGCAGCGATGATTTTTACACTGGTGTTTTTTCATCCTTGGCAACTTTTAAGATGTATGGACTTCTGGGGAATTCTGGGCATTGAAGTCCCACACATCTTAAAGTTGTGGAACACTGATTTTCAAGATGAACCCATAAAATAGGGTTGAGTGTGTTATATAAATTGAACAACTTTAGCACAAGAAACATTTTGCTATCCTGCCTTTATCACTTCGATGTGGCTTCTTAGGGCAACACTTTTATTTTTCTTAACGAGGTTTGGGCCACTGGAGACCCTCCTGACCGAGAACTGCAGTTCTCGGCATTTCTTACTATGTTGGCGGAGGCACGTGGAGGACCAGAGCTTCAGGTATCACTGAGGCGAGGTCCTCCCCGGAATTGCAAACATGCTTTCAAAGAAACGCGAAGAGGGTGAAAACAAAAAGTCAAGGGGCCTCCCCGTCAGATCAGCGTGGCCCGGCTGCTGCCTGATTTTCACTAAGATTTCATAGAGCAGGGGCCTCCAACCTTGGCAACTTTAAGCCTGGAGGACTTCAACTCCCAGAATCCCCCAGCCAGCAAAGCTGGCTGGGGGATTCTGGGAGTTGAAGTCCTCCAGGCTTAAAGTTGCCAAGGTTGGAGGCCCTGTCATAGAGGGAAATCGGGCTAAAGCCGGCTGGCGAACCCAGCTGCCCCGTTATCCCTAAACTCATCGACTTGCTCTCCAACATAGAGGCAGGGGTAGAAATTGTGAGACGATAATGAGTCGTCCTGTTGAAACTACTGATTGGTTCAGCGGGCGAGAAGAGAGCCAGTACCGCAGCTGGGCTGGGCGCGGCGCATGCGTGATCCCCCTCCGCCCGGTAAGTTTTGCTTAGTTTATACTTTATACTGTGATCTTTAAATCCCCAAAAGCTGATTTCTCTAGTCCTACCGATCTCTGAATCTCTGTGGAGATTCTCAGTCATCCAGATTATGGTTGTCCCAAAAGGTGCTTTTTTTTTGTTTTTTTCTCCCCAAAGAGGCAACTGGGTTTGGGGTTTTTTTTTTTTTTGGAAGACGTTTCGCTTCTCATCCAAGAAGCTTCTTTAGAGCTCTTCTTCAGCCCTCTCAAGTTTTCCGAACCCAGCCTGGATCCAGTCAGAGCTGGAGAAGCTTCTTGGATGAGAAGCGAAACGTCTTCAAAGAAAAACCAGAAAGTCCAGTTGCCTCTTGGGAGGGGGGGGGAGGGCATCTTTGGGGACGATTCTGATATTGGCTCTTCGTAGCCAAAAAAGGTGGCTTAGTGGGTTTCCAAGGCATCTTTTTTTCGTCTTATGATGGGGATGTTTAAAACACCGAGCGGTAGTAAAAATTCCTCCGGCCCCCGAAGGGACGCTCGCTTTTCTTTCCCAGGAAAGAGCGACACCCTCAGAGGGAGCTTTTTCGCAAGTCAAGAAACTCCTTTCCGTACGGGAGTTTGGCTTTTTTGTTGCTATGGGCGATGATCTTGTACGTAGTCCGCTCTCGTTTCCTTTCCCCTTCCATTATAGAAAACGGAAGGTTTTTATAAAGTCCGAAGAGGCTTAATGGACGTTTCCAAGGCTGGATAAGTTT
This sequence comes from Pseudonaja textilis, assembly GCF_049901715.1. Taxonomy (NCBI): domain Eukaryota; kingdom Metazoa; phylum Chordata; class Lepidosauria; order Squamata; family Elapidae; genus Pseudonaja; species Pseudonaja textilis. The sequence continues at coordinate 197,773,839 of NC_141991.1, read as the reverse complement.
CAATTAGCTTTCAAAGTTCTAGCAGGACTACCAGATTCTGTAACAGTTTGTTCCCTCTGGTAAACTCGCAAGATTCGTTTTTCTGGCCATGTACATCTGAACTAGTCTGTGTTGTTTCTCTGTGTCATATATGTGGAAATGTGCATAATTTTGTATTTTGTAATGATGTATTTATTCCTTCTGTCATGGTTATGTTACGTAGTGTATACTGGAGTTGGTGACCCTTTGAGGGCTCTATGAAACAAAATTTCATTTTAATGTATGCTGATTAGTGTTCATTCAAATTGACCATAAAGTTATTCTATTCTATTCTATTCTATTCTATTCTATTCTATTCTATTCTATTCCATTCCATTCCATTCCATTCCACACCATACCATTCCATTCTGGGGTGGGATTCAATGGGCATTATTACCTGTTCGGTGATTACGTTTTGTTGCACACACGTGTACTTAGGCTGTGCCGCCTGGACAGCTGAAAAGCGCTGTGCGCAGGTGCGCAGCATTCAAAAAGCCGCTTTTTCCCTGCTTTTTCAACCTCATCTGTGCCGCACAAAGCAGCTGAGGTTGAAAAAGCAGGAAATAAAGGACAGGTAAGAGCCTGAGTGGGCGGGTGGGCCAAACAACCGTAAACACAGAACCATAAACACAGTATCTGCTGCTCTTCAGAACTACCGGTTCTATAGAGCCGGGCAGAACCGGTAGCATCCCACCCCTGATTCCATTCCATTCCCATTCCCATTCCCTTCACACTGTGGGCTACAATGTGGCTTATTCGTTTCTACTTCTGCAGCAAGTGCAAACCCAGCCATTGTGGTTAACAGAGTTTGTTATGTGAATCCAACCAGCCCTGATTATGTGCCATGAAGTTGGTGTTGAATCTTAACAGCTACAGATAGTCCTCGATTTACAACATTTCATTTAGTGACCATTCAAAGTGACAATGGCACTGAAAAAAGAGACTAATGACCATTTTTTCACATGTACAACCGTTGCAGCCTCCCCATGGTCACATGATCAAAATTCAGGTGCTTTGGTAACTGGCTCGCATTTATGAAGATTGTGGTGTCCTGGGGTCACATGTTCACCTTTTGCAAACTTCTGACAAGCAAACTTCTGGGGAAGCCTGGTTCACTTAACAACTGTGTTGCTAATTTAACAACTGCAGTGATTCACTTAACCAATGTATCAAGTTGTAAAATGGGGCAAAACTCACTTAACAAATTTCTCACTTAACAACATAAATTTGGGCTCAATTGTCGTTGTAAGTTGAGGACTACCTGTATATAGATATATATTTTCCCATGATGATCTGTCCATTAGTCTTTAATCTGTTTCTAGATAAAAGAGAATTAAGGAATACTATAAACTTAGATTTGTGCATGTGTATTGTTGAAACAGAACCACTACTATTTAAGTGTATGTGAATCAACTATGTATTTAAGTTATGTGACTCAACTATGTACTTAAGTGTATGTGAAGCAACTATGTAGAATGACTTCTAAAGAACCTTACTCAACTCTTCTCCATGCTATTCAGCCAGCAGTTCTTGAAGGACAGCTGCAAAAATGGATAAAGACCAACTCCAGGAACCCAACTCCATCTGCTCTAGTATGCTTCGTGAAGATGCAGTCCTTGTAAATGATTCAGATAAAGATGCTACCGAAGGCAGAGATACTTCCGCAACTCTACTTCCAAAAGATCCCTGTTTTCCTGAAGATAAACATGCTACTACCGAAGGCAGAGATACTTCCGCAACTCTACTTCCCAAAGATCCCTGTTTTCCTGAAGATAAAGATGCTACCAAAGACAGAGATACTTCCGCAACTGTACTTCCCAAAGATTCCTGTTTACCTGAAGATAAAGATGCTACCAAAGACAGAGATACTTCTGCAACTGTACTTCCCAAAGATTCCTGTTTACCTGAAGATAAAGATGCTACCAAAGACAGAGATACTTCTGCAACTGTACTTCTCAAAGATTACTGTTTACTTGAAGCTTCAAAACATCTGGTTGGCTCAAAAAGCAAACAGAAACCTTATTATGAACTACCACCAGCATATGTACTTCCTTACCTGGTTTTAATCAAGAATTGTCTTGATTTGCCATTTCCCACCATCAAGAAACAATGTCTCACAGGAGAAATACTGTGCAAGATAGACTCTTTAACACTGAGGCGCAAAAAGAAAAAATCACCAACTTCACTTGAACTAGCAAAAGTACCAACACTTCAAGGTTGACTTGTCAATTGCAATTTAGGATAGAATAGAATAGAATAGAATGGAATGGAATAGAATAGAATAGAATAGAATAGAATAGAATAGAATAGAATAGAATAGAATAGAATAGAATAGAATAGAATAGAATTCTTTATTGGCCAAGTGTGATTGGACACACAAGGAATTTGTTTTGGTGTAAAACAAATACATTTGTCAAGAATCATAAGTATAACACTAGTCAAAGGGTACAAATAAGCAGTCAAATCATACTAGGAACCATAATAATAAGTGATCAAATCAAATCATACTAGCAAACAGTCAATAAAAAATCATAAGGATACAAGCAACAAAGTTACATTCATGCAGTCATAATTGGGAGGAGATGGGTGAAAGGAAGGATGAGAAAATTAATAGTAATAGTAATGCAGACTTAATAAATAGTTGGACAGTGTTCAGGGAATTATTTGTTTAGCCAAGTGATGGAGTTCAGGGAAAAACTATTCTTGTGTCTGTTTGTTCTGGTGTGCAGTGCTCTATAGCGTCGTTTTGAGGGTAGGAGTTGAAACAGTTTATGCCCAGGACGTGAGGGACATCAAGTGGGGATGAGTAAAGCGTTCAAATTAATAATCAGATTAAATGAAAATATGGGGTGATAATTTTCAAAATTTAAGAATGAAAGTCAATTTTCAAGCCCAAACAATAAAGTAGGGATCCTTTTGAAGTCATGGAGAACTCCTGAATATTGTGTTGTGAATTATAAGAAAAGTAAAAGATTAAATTAAAGAAACAGTCCCTGATTGGGAGAGTAGCTGTTTTGTAATTTGAGGGAACTTGGAGATAAATATTTAAAGTTGGAAGGAACTAAGTTTGCCATAAAACAGATTTCTACTTAGAAGTTAGCAATAAATTTCCTAGTTTCCTGAAGTGTGTCTATCTATAGTTTATGAATCTCACTCCAAACCTGTCTGTCTTAATCTAATTGTACTGACAATAGATATAGTAGCTAAGAATTAGCTCTCCCAACATATGTGGAGGATGCCCTGCTTCAGAGCATTTACATAACCCATAGTTTCCAACCTGATTGTCTTCCAAATATGGAGAGAATTTAGCTTCTGAAATTCTCAGAAATTGTCACACTGGCTGGAAAAAAACCTGGGCCTAGATTGAGTAGGTGTGAGTTAAACTTTTAGTTTCACATCAAGCTTTGCCTAAAATTTAGTGATTTAAATAGAAGTGGCATTTCATTGGAGGACAGGATTGAATGTGGTCACTTAAGCTTGATCTTGAGCTCCCATCTCCTTCAGTTCAAGTTACAAGTGGGGAAAGTAGCCTCTACTATCTGGAAATGCACGTATGAATCAGTGATAGTATTCAGATTATTTTACTACCGGCTCTGTGGGCATGGCGTGAAAAGCATGGCATAGCTTGGTGGGCATGGCAAAGGAAGGAGATTGCAAAATCTCAATTTCCTTCCCAAATTCCTGGGGGAAGATTACTGTAGAATCCCTATTCCCTCCCCACTCCACTAACCTGCTTTCCAGCTCCTTTCTCCTGTTCAGGGCAACAAAAGAAGGCCCATCCGATCAGCTGGGACTTGGGAGGCAGAGAATAGATGGGGGCGGGGCCAGTCAGAGGTGGTATTTGCTGGTTCTCCAAACTGCTTAAAATTTCCGCTGCCAGTTCTCCAGAACCTGTCAGAACCTGCTGAATACCACCTTTGGTATGAATAGAACCTTCATGCAGGTCTTTGACAGCATGCAGTATCTGGAAGGCTTTTCCAACCCTAGCTTTGCAAGAACAGAATTGTATTACTAAGCTTGTTCCTCCTTTGAATTCTCAAAAAAGAATTCAATAAGCTACCTAGCAGCAATAGGCTATCTGATGGGTCTGGCATCTGCAGTCTCATAATAATGTTTCGGCATAATATACAGAAAATATACAGGCATAGTATACAGGAAAAAAATATTCACTAATACAATGTAATCTGATATTCTGTATTTTTCTCTTTGTCTTTGTTTAAAGAAACAAAATACGTAACTTTTGAAGGCCTGGAGGACCTACAGTGGAAATTATTCAAAGGTCTGCTAAAACGAAAGCCAAAAACAGTGGGAATTTGGAGGAAAGCACATTACACAAAGAAACCTGTCACAACTGTTATTCGTGAAGCAAAGGAACATATCCTTCCCCTGCTACCTAAAGACTGGATAATTGATGAGTCCCTCAAGTTTTCCAAGGAAAAGATTTTTTCCTTCTTTTTAGAAACTGAGTCACCTGTGAATATGTAGCAGTCCCTGAAGTTCAGGAAGAATATGTAAACAAGCAATAAACAACACATTGTGTTGGACATACAGTGTGATGCCATTAAGTAATTTGCTTATTGTAACATAAAATAGGGCTATTTTGGTTTCCAGCCTTTGGTTTTTTTTTCAACTACAGTAGCCTGTTCTGTTATTCTATGCCAATTTATAAACTCTCATGATCTGGTGTTCTCCAGGTGGATCTCATGTGGAATTCAGAAGTTGCAGCCCCATCTCTCACCCCCCACTAGGTAGGCCAGACCAGGAAATCAATTCCACTGGAAAGCTACAACTATTTTTATTGGAATTGGCTATAAAAACAAATCTTTGTGAGTATGATAGTGCTATTCCTCCCCTCCTCTTTATAGTTCAGTGAATTAGAGAGGTGTCTCAGTTGTCTTCAAACATAATCTGGATGTTCTGGGCTTAAATAATAATTTAGCTTCATTTATCTAAGCAACAGCACTTATATATTTCCATCAAGGTCATCTTTACTCTCTACGCCACCAGAGCTTTAAAAAAAGTGCTGTATTTTACTGGAGAATACTGATATTTGATCTTGCTGCTTGATTGCAGTTTTACTGATACTGATAGAAGTAAGGGCTATTCTGCTGAATGCCGTGCAAACACCTACACAATTCCTTTGTTTGGCAGATCTAAAAAGACTTGTTGGAAGAGCTAGAGAAGTAAAGCTCTTAGAATTCAATATAAAAACCATATTCTTGGCTATATCTATGATGTATGACATTTTTAGATCAGATTAACAACAATCCCTATATATATTGATAAAAAGTCTATTGTAGTCCTGTAAGCATATATGTATGTATACATCACTAATAAACGCAAGTGCTTAACTGTGGTATGCTGACACTATTATGAATATACTAGTGGGGAAAAAATGGAGGCAGAACCATGGATATGTCTTAAGGAGCTTATGGAAGAATGACCTGTTATCTGAGAATAATATCCCGAATTGTGTATTTAGGGACGGGAGAGATGGCTATCTATTGCTATCTATTTCTATCTGGTACAAGCAGCTCTTTTTAGTTACCCTACGCTCGCTATTCAGGCTGATCAAGGTTTAGATACCAATTGTCCCTATCTGAAGCACACTGGTCGTAGAAAGGAAGGCCAAGGAAGTCCACATTGACCAAAGTTGGGCAGTTGATGATTGGTCTGATATCCTTTATTTGGAATCCTCTTAACTCCAGGACCCCCAACCTCCGGGCTTCAGCCCATTCCTAGGCCTTGAGCTATTTGGCACTGGGCCACAGAAGTGGTGGGCGAGCACACACACATCGCCACTTGCATGAGCAGTGGGCAAGGTGTGCTCGTGCGAATGGAGCTGTGAGCCCATACTTTGCCTGCCACTTAAAGCAGAATTGTCTCCTCTCTCCCCCGGCCCCCGGGCTGGGCCACAAAATGGAAAGATTGGGGGACCCTGATCTAACTCATTTTATCAATTATTTGCGAAAGTGTCCCAGCCACTTGACAATATCAGGTAATTCTCATTAAATGAGGACAAATCAGGACTTGTAACACTGTTGCTAAGTGATGCATTATAATGTAGGTTCCACCGTGGCTGTAAAGTATAACATGACAGTAACTTATTGTTTAAATTAAAAAAGAAAAGTTACTAATACTGAAGGTCTCTTCTTGGTGAATTGAGGAACTCCTCTAAAGCTTTTGGTGTGAAATCACTCATCTCTGGATTCCAGAGCTTGATAATGCATGTACAAAACTATCCACTACCTGCCTCTGTCCTCTGGCTTCCCTGCCTTGGCTCTTGATTCACTGACCTGGGTCTGCCTCTGCTGGACTGTTTTTTCTTGATTAGCAACATTTCACCTGGGCCAGTTTCTGGTTTATCTGGTCTAAATTAGGCCGCTTAGCAGCCCGGTATGTCTATATTTTCAGATAGCTTTGTTTGTATGCTTTCTTGCTCTGCTTGATATCCCTCCACATTTTTTCCCCTTTTTCCTTATTAAGTTACAGTACTGACTTCTGATAGTCTGATATTTATACCATCTGAGTAAAACTAATGAATCCATAAGCACCGGAGTGGATTTCCTTAATTAAGATGTGGCCTATGCAGAGGTTGGTGATGGCTATAGCCCCATTAATCTAACATCTAACCAGAAAGTGATTTGACTGTAACAATGGATTCAACCCTTCCAGAATACTTGGAATATGCTTTAAGGAAAATACTAAATCTGTTGAATGGACACCTGTGTGCATTGTGCCAAGTATTACCTGGGATGCAACCAGGTTGCTATAGAGGTAATAGACTGCTGAGTCATCCCTAGAACTTGTCCTCAGGATTTGAAGATTGCAAACACACCATCACCAGCTTGATCAGATCCAACTTCAGCCTCCCATGAGATCAATGATTTCAGGTAGGAATACTGCAGCAGAGTGAATGTGGGGCACCAGTAGTAATGTCCCAAACTTTAATATTTTTTTTCCTTGAATGCCCTTTGATGTTTATCTTTCACTGTCTTGGAAAAAGTACCGTAGACCAGTACAGTACTGTCGTACTGTTTTAGACCAGTTTTTCAGAGGCCAGCAATGAGTGTCGTTTTTCTCAGAGTGTATCTTCTTTAATGGCTTTATTAGACTTTTTATGTTATTACAGGCTAAGCAATTAGGTAAGTGCTTGAAATTTTTATTTTTTCCGTGTATAGGATTAAGATGAGAATCCTACTGTGCCGAGAATATTCTTGAGTGTCCTGCATGACACTCAGCTATAAAGACTGCATAAAAGGCCTACATTGCTTTAATTGAATTGTAACTGATCTACTGAAACATTTGCAATTTTATTCTGATAGAAGAGCAAAAATATCAATTTTCTTTTTCTAATGGCAGTATAGAAATGCGTGCCAAGAACTAATGATAGAAGAGTACAGTTTACTCAGAACATCATGAAACCTGGACACACACACACACACACACACACACCCCTTACCATGTTGTATAGTATATTATTTTACAGATAGTTTTGACTTAAGTATTTTTTACTTAATAGGCTATTATAATTGTAAGCTTAGGTTTATATAATGCTTTAAAGTGATTTGCTTAATATGTTGTGGGAATCCAATATTAGTAAATATTGCTTTGGGTTTATTTAGTGGGTTAGGTTTATTTATTTAGGTGACCCCCCCCCCCCCCCAGTGAATTTGTTTATTCAATCAACCTAGTTATATCATATTTTATCATGATATCTAATTTAAAACTCTAAGTGAGCATTGTATATGTCCTTAAAAGAAAGTGAAATTCTACATATGAATAAGGGCTTGTGACTGTATATTATACACAAATATAGAATCACTGCAAATAATTGTGCTGCTGTCTTATTGATGAATATATAATTACTGCAAAACAATCTCTTATGCAAGATTTTAATATGTTTGATTGAAATACTATATACAACTTAGAACAAACCATTACTTTGACATATCCATATTTATGACAGCAAGTGTAAATCTAATTAATATGGTATTAATTAAATCTGCAGATTCAATGGTTATTTTCATGATAAAATATGGTTTAATGAGCATTTTTTAAAGTCTGTGTGGGAAGAATCTATTAGAAGAATCTATCTTTTGAACTGTATTGTTGCCTGTCTTCATCATTGAACTTGCAAGCAAAGAATGTGAAGTTATTAATGTAAGCTTTTTGAGTAAAATGGTAGAATATAAAAGTTTTTAAAAAAACAAACACCATCCATCTATTATGCTAGGCTAGGGCATAACAAAGTAAAACTTTTTTAAAAAAATATTAGGCTGGCCAGCAGATGGCAGCAGACATAAAATTTTGCACAAAAATCATTTGCTGGTCCATGGGAAAAACATAAAATCCAAAGCTGGATGACAGCTTTATTGAGATCAACAAAAACGACACACAGGGGTGTGACTCTTAAAGCAAACCCTGTTCACAAAAGATCTTTAACAGTAAAATAAATAAAATAACAAAAGGAATTGATTCTTTTCATAGTCCTTGTATTGCAAGCTCATATTTGCTTACAGACAGCTCTCCAGCTAAAGCAGCTCTCTAAGCAGTTTACAGAGTCAGCATATTGGCCCCAACAATTTGGGTCCTCATTTTACCCACCTCGGAAGGATGGAAAGCTGAGTCAACCTTGAGCCTGGTGGGGTTCGATCTGTCAAATTGCAGGCAGCTGGCAGTCAGCAAAGTAGCCTGCAGTACTACACTCTAACCACTGTGCCACCACGGCTCTTATGCACTTATGCACCGCCCCATAATGTATCAGTAGCACTTATGTACTCCCATCATGTTTTACAGCACTCTGAGCACTCAATCTGAGTCCTCAGGATAGAACTTCAGGCTGTGGGCAGATTGCCTGCAATAAGGCATTCTAACCATTGCACCACTAGAGATCCTTATGCTGCTATTAATGCTAAACTCATTCTTTAATACACATAATGGCACTGCCTATGTACATACGAGACCTAGTTTGGTGTAGTGGTTAAGGCATTGAGCTATAAATTGGGAATCTGAGAGTTTTAATCCACCTTTAGGGACAAAGTCAATTGTGTGAGCTTGGGCCAGTCCTTCCCTCAGCCCTTGGAAAGAGACAGTGGCAAACCACTTCTGAAAAACCTAGAGCCAAGAAAACTGTAGGGATTTGAGAACTGGATACTATTGAATGGAAGAGGGGAAAGTACTATGAGAGACAGTAGGAGTTTGGACAAACATAAACAAAATTTTATGATGTGGGATCACCACGAATATGCTCAGAATGCACATAGAAAGACTTGGAATATTAATTTAGTTTAGTTTATTGTCATTGCACCTCATACAATGAAATCAAACACCATCTTCAGTGAACATCATGACCATGAAAATAAACACACACATCCTTCACACTCCACACATTGAATTGAAAACCCTGACACTACACCAACACTGCACTATACAGAAGAATTCAACAGAGCTACTGCCCTGGGATAGAACTTGTCAGTCTGTGTACCAGATGGTAATCGTTCAAAAAAAGGGTGCCTAGGATGAGATGGATCTTTAAGAATGTTTTGAACTTTCTTAAGGCAGCGGGAGTTATAAAGCTCTTCCAAAGAGGGGAGAGGGAAACCCATGATCTTCTGGGCAATGACATTAACCATCTGGAGTGCTTTCCTATCTGCCACTGTGCAACTGGCAAACCATACAGAGGTGCAGTAAGTTAAGATACTCTCTATGGTGCAGCCGGGGGTGGGTTTCTACCGGTACTGTCCACCTCTGTAGAACTGGTAGCTCTGAGGAGCAGCAGACATAGAACCGGTTCTATGTCTGCTGATGTTTTTGCCCACTGGCTCACCCAGGCTCTTACCCGACCTTTATTTCCTGATTTTTCAACTTCAGCTGCCGCACGAGGCACAGCTGCAGTTAAAAAGGAAGGAAAAGAGGGCTGTTTCAAAGGCTGCTTCTCTGCATGCAGCGTGCCGATGATGATTTACAGGCGCGTGCATGCAGCGTGCAGGAAACACATCGTAAATCACCGAACCGATAGTTAACCCTGTCCAAACCCCTGGGTGCAGTGGTAGAACGTCACCAGCAGTTTTCCATTCTGTTGTTGTTTTCTGAGAAGTCTCAGGTAGTATGATCTCTTCTAGGTCCTTTTGACCAGTGCTGCAATGTGGGCACCCCAGGTCAGGTCCTCTTTTAGGGTAATACTCAGAAACTTAAAACTGGCCACTTGTTTCACCCAGTCTCCATTGATAAGCAAGGGCTGGATGTCTGATCTGTTCCTTCTATAGTCCACTATAAGCTCCTTGGTCTTATTGGTGTTGTGGACCAAGTTATTGCCTCCACACCACGAAAGAAACTAGTCGACCTCATCTCGATAGGCAGAGTCATACCCCTCCCCCCGGAGATTAAGGTGGATATGAAGAAATGCATTGTTCCTGAAGAAAGCACAGATGCCTTAGCTGAGCCTGGTGTTTAGGCATTTTAGATAACATTGTGCAGGGTTTCAGTTTATTTTAAAAATTTATACCAAGCCTCAGTCCTGGCTTCATCAAATTACATAACAGAGACAGAAGCTTCCTTGTAGAGAAGTGTTACCCTTGGGAGGTAGGCCAGACAAGAAGTACACCCAGAAGTACTACTTGTCTCTTTATTGTAATGTTCGACTGTCAAAATCTAGCAAAATCTAGCAAGAAACTAGGGAGATCCCTACTGAGATGTTTGCCACAGCTACATTCTTTCGGTGGACTCAACTGCCATTTGCCTGGTCTGTGGCTTTTCTTCCAGTCCCCCAAGGTCATTCCCACATACCAATATAGGAATCTACTAAAGCAACTTATCGACATGTGAATGATAATGTGCCATAAAATAGGTACCTGAAGTAGATTCCATGGTGTCATTCGTACTATGATGTCATGACATACATTTTGAAATAATCGTGGTTTGTTACTGATGCCCCTAAAGAGATCAGAGACAATCTGAAGCATATTTGCTACAGCTAGTCCACTATCATAATCACTTGCTTCATTCTCCTGCTTTTTGATGCCTTAGGACAACGGCATAATGGCTGAGAAAGAAGACATTTGGGACTGTTGTAGTCCCAGTATAATATAAATGCATAAAAAAGGCATTAAGCTTGGATATGCACTACAATGTATTTTAAAAGCTTGTACCAGTGGATAATAATATTCTCCTGTTACATTTCATTTGTTAGGACAGAAAATCTGTTAAGACAAAACACACAAACAAAAATGCAAAAGTGATTCTCCAAGCAGAGGTGTCCATAGGTGGGAGGTCCTAAAAGAAGAAGATGGCTGTGACTGATTGATCATCTGCCCTTTTTTAAAAAAATGTGTGTTGTATTTATTTTGATCATGCAGTTAAGGCTGCTATTTTTACTTTCTTGATTTTCATTTATGGACACTCCAGGTTCAATACAAACAGCAAAAAATATTTTCAAAGAGATTAAAAATGTAAACTGGATTTAATTCGCTATATCACAAGATTCTATAGAGATAATACACGAATACACAGTTCTCTTGTACGCAAAAATAAAAGGCGGAAGACTTTAGCATAGCACAATTAAAAGGGATTCACTTTCATACAATATTTCTGGCTAAATATTTGTACTGATTTTATTCAGAGTTTCCAAAACAGATATCCCCCTCTATTGTTCCTGGGAATGCCAGTCAATTAATTCTCAGGCTGCTGGAAAGAAGGAAAAACTTACAGTAGTTCTTCTCAGCCTCAGAACCCAATCTCCAATTTTGTCTTTGGAGTTCTTCCTTAGGTTTAAAAAAGATTCACATTTTCTGTCTGTGAGATTGCTTAGTAAGATCTGTTGACTCAGCTGCTAATAGCCTGCACAATAAATAAAAGTTAAACCATGGTTTAATTGCACATTTTACTGAATTGTAAGGGAGAAACAAGAGGCTGCCAGCTGTTTCCCAAGTAACTATTAATGAAGTCTCCTGAAAGAAGGTATTTTCACTAAGAATTCTAACAAATCCTAAGCAAAATAGGGGAGCGTATAATGTTCAGTATGTCACTCCTCGCTAAGCTAAACTTCGGACTACAAATTGTCTGACGCACAACTGCTATGTCCATATCACAACATACTAAATGCTAACTTTTATAAAATATAATGGTTGGTTTCACACAATATTAGTTTATTCAAGAGGATTTGATTGTACAAATCTGGATGTAGTCAAGTTCCTAAATCCTCCATATTCCTGCAAACTCCTGGCCTTCAGGGATCCAAGTGATTTTATTAAGTCTGTCTAACTATTCCCTTCCTTTCTCTTCCTTAAATAACTAGTGTTTTTCTTGTTGCTAGGGAAACATTCTTTCAACTTAACAGACTTTTACTTGTAAGATGTACCAACTGACTCTTTGTTCTTTTGTTTACCCTCCCACCCTTATCTGTCCACTCCTTGACAGGGTAAGCTTTTCCTTCATCCTTCCTTCATCCTTGCTTAGTTTTGCCACATATTTTTCTTTGATCTTAATTTAAATACCCATAATTCTCCAGCCCATATTTTTGCCTTCTCCCTTGTAAGCTTTGACAGGTGATTCTTGGTTCAGTAAATTGGTCTCAGGATTAGAATTTACTTTTATTTTGCGCCTTCAAATCCATCTTGACTTGTGGACTCCTCTTGAACAAATCTACAGTTTTCTTGGCAACATTTTCGGAAGTTGTTCACTATTGCTTTCTTCCTCGGCTAGGGCTAAGAGAGGGTGACCAACCTAAAATCACTGGTTTCATATCTAAGGCAGGCATAGAAGTCTCTTGGTTTCTAGCCTGAATTGGGAAGCCACTGTGCAAACACAATGAGACACTGACTGGTTTAAGATAGACAGGAACTGCATTTTTTCACCTTTCTTATTCAACTTGTACTGGATGCCAAAGTGATCTGGAAGAAGCTGGAACTTGAAGAAACAAAAATATAATAGTTTGGAGGATAAAATTAGTATATGCTGATGACACAAGTCTCTTCCTAAAACCAAAGAAGGCATGAATGAAACAACTGATCACAAGAAGAAAGCAAGAAATTTGGCCTCTTCCTGAATATCAAAAGCTCAGGACCACTGTAAGGAATAGAAGTGTCAAAATAATAGTTGATGGGGAAAAGATCAAATGCATGCTAGAATTCACTTTCCTAGGGACTTAGATTGATGAAAGCAGTGAATGTGGTCTAGAAATAAAGTGTTAAATTGTACTGGGTCATACAGCAATAATGAGCGTGAACTGAGTATGGAAAGCAAGAACATCAGCTTGGCAACTTTCCCATAGCTACCTCTCATATCAAGTTGCAAAAGTTGAACCATGAAAACAACTACGTAGAAAAATTGATTCACCCCAGCTGTGGTGTTTGAGAGGCTTCTGCAGCTGTAGACAGCAAAGGTGACAAGAAAATATTGGAGTGTATAACACCAGACATACCAAAGGAAGGTGAAATCACAAAATTCCAATATACTTATTTTGCCCATGTCATGCAATCAAACTCTCGGGAAAAGGCAGTTATGCTTGGGATGTCAGCGGTAAAAGAAAATAAGGCTGTCAAACCCCATGGAGGTTGAACACCACCAAAGTGATCACCAGAGTATAAAATAAATGAAAGAACCTGAACAGAACTGGAAATTGTTGAGAGCTAGTTCATAGAATTGTTGAGTATCAGGCATAATTGAATAGAAAGTACCATAATCAAACTCCTGTTTCAGTAAGTATGTTGGACAGCCTTTGAAGATATGCAAAATGTAGGTGTAAAATGTTTTCATAGGGACCAGAAATTCCACATGACTGCTTATTTTCTGAGAAAAATTTAAAATGCTTAGCAGGATCTTGGAAACTTTTTACCCTTCAAGACTCTAATTTAACATCCATCTGCCTATCTGTGTCCTTAAATCTTCCACAGAGGATTTCCTTCCTCAATCAGTATTATCTGCCTCTGCTCTCATACATCCAAGCAATCATGTGTGCCTCTCCCCAAAGAGAAGTTCTCATTATATCCGTGCTTTTTCTTTCTGGCAGCAGGTTAATGCAGTGTTAATTTTCTAGATCTGTGCTTTTCTAATTGTGTTATGTGCTGGCAGTTTTAATTCCTTTTACAGTTTGGCCTGTTTAGCGGTAACTTTGTGCTGTCTTATCAAGCTGCTGTTGCATTGTTAATAATTGGTTCTTATATTTTCTTTTTTACTGCTATAGTAGTTTTTAATATCATTGTGAGTCCTTTAGAATTTGGCATTTTATTGTGTCAGAGTGACTGACCAAAGGTCAGCCAGTCAGCTTTGTGCCTAAAACGGAACTAGGGCTTCTAGTCTCCCAATTTCTAGCCTGATGCCCTAACTACATCAAACTGGCTTTAACCTTACCTTAAATCAGTGGTTCCCAAACTTTTTAAGTCCACCGCCCCCTTGGTGCTACAAACTCATCCTCAGTGCCCCCCACCCAGGGGTGGGATTCAAATTTCTGTAGCCATGGCCTAATTTGAAGGTATGGCTTGCTGGTCATGTAACTGGGTAGGCGTGGCCAGGTGACTGGCAAACCAAATACAACTGGTCCTCGCTTAATGGCCGGTTGTTTAGCAAGTGTTCTAATTTATGACTGGGCTCCCCAGAACTACCGTATTTCCCCATGTATAAGCCACCCCTTTTTTCCAAAATTTTCAAGCCCAAAAAGTAGGGGGGTGGCATATACAAAGCAGGTACACTTTTTATACATGAAAAATGCATAAAATAATAAAGTAGGAATAAACTGGTTTTCCAGCAGTATGCTATACTTTTTTGTAAAAATTGTACGTGATGATACGATTACGAGTGCGAATACGCGATAGAAATGCATACGCTAGGCATCGGCCTGAATGCTTCGTTCCTACTCTCATTCCGATGCGTAGATTGCTAGCGTCGCCCGCACCGCTTTCGGCGTCATGACCGAAGTTGTAGATCTAGACGTCGAATTTTGTTTCTTTGTAAATTTTCTTTCTTCATAACTTGTTTCTCTAATAAAATACTTTTTTCAAAACTTCACAGTCCAAAAATTGGGGGGGGTGGCTTATACAAAGGGGGTGCTTATACATGGGGAAATACGGTACTTGACCTGTTTTTGGAGTTTTGACAGCTTTAGATGAGGGGTCTAAATCCCACCCCTACCTGTGTATGTGAGAGAGAGAGGGAGAGAGAGAGGTTGGATCAGATCTCTCTCTCTCTCTCTCTCTCTCTCCCACCAACGCCAGAAAGCCACCGTCAGTCAAAATTCATATTAGTGGTCTCCAGGATTTAAAATTATGAGTTTGGTGGTCCCTGAGGGATGAGCCTGAGAGAGGGAAAGAGAGAGAGAAAAGAAAGAGTGAGAGAAAGAGAGGAAGAAGGTCCAATGGGTTCTGTTTAAAGCCTCAACAAAATGTGAGAGCTTCCTGGTAGTTTTGACCCATGTTTCGTCCACAAAACCTTTAATAGAAGCCAAAGAGGTTTCAATGTGGAAAAGGACCTCAGTCTAAACTAGGCCTCATTCAATCTGATGCATCAAGTCTCTCTCTCTCTCTCTCTCTCCCTCCCTCTCTACCAGACTGGCTTTGCTCTACTTTCCCGATATGCCTGCGGGGCTGGCGCTTGGAACATGGATGGATGGATGGATGGATGGAGAGAGAGAGAGAGAGGGAGAGAGAGAGAGGGAGAGGCAGGCAGGCAGGCAGATAGGAAGATATATTGGTAGGTGGGTAGGTAGGTATGTATATAGGTAGGCAGGCAGGCAGGCAGGCAGACCTTTTGGATGGATGGATGGATAGGTAGGTAGATAGGTAGATAGATAGATATATCTATATTGATAGATAGGTAGGTAGGCAGGCAGGCAGGCAGATCTTTTGGATAAATGTATGGAAAGATAGGTAGGTAGGCAGGCAAGCAGGCAAGAAGACAGACATATCTTTTGGATGGATGTATGGATAGGTAGGTAGGTAGGTAGATCTATATTGGTAAATATGTAGGTAGGTAGGTAGACAGAAAGACAGACAGGTTGGCAGGAAGGCAGGCAGGCAAACATACAGAACTTTTGGATGGATGGATGGATGGACGGACAGACAGACAGACAGACAGAATGCGACAATAGCGGCACTTTGGGAAAGCGGTGGTGGTGGCTTTTCCCAACGTGCTGCCATATTTGAGGTGCCAGTTCCAGTGCAGTAGAACAGTCAATGGGGTGAGCCTGCAGGGCCGGCGCCTCGAACGCCCCCCTCGAATGCCCCACTGCCGCCTCTTAGCACCCCTCTGCCGGCCCCCTTGGGAACGCTAAGAGGTGGCAGTGGGGCATTCGAGGCACCGGCCGGCCCTGCAGGTTCACCCATTGACTAGCACTGTTCTGGAGCCGGCACCTCCAATGCGGAAGCGGTGGCATGTTCCGTGCCACCACGGCCGCATTCGATGCACCACCCCCTGCTGCCTCTTAGCTCCCCTCTGCTGGTCCCCTTGGGGATGCTAAGAGGGGGCAGGGGGGTGGCGTGTCGAACGTGGCTGTGGCAGCACATAACGTGCCACCGCTTCTACATTGGAGGCGCCAGCTCAGGAGCATTACTAGTCAATGGGTGAACCTGCAGGGCTGGCACCTCGAATGCCCCCTGCCACCCCTTAGCGTCCCCAAGGGGGCCAGCAGAGGGGCACTAAGAGGTGGCAGGGGGTGGCATGTTGAATGCAGTCGTGGTGGCACGTAACGTGCCACTGCTTCTGCACTGGAGACCAGCTTCGAAGCGGTGCTACAGTCAATGAGTGAACCTGCAGGGCCAATGCCCACCTGCTGCCTCTTAGCACTCCCCTGCCGGCTCCCTTGCCTTTTAGCGCCCCCCTAAGGCATCCCACCGCCCCCCAGGGGGCGGTACCACCCACTTTGGGAACCACTACATTAAATCAACATAATTTGTGAAACACAGTAACAAATTATCCAAATAATGTAATTTCACCAAACTCACATAGGTCAAGAACAATATGAATCCGAATTAAGACTTTTGAATTCTTAAACGTTCACCAACCTACCTAGGATAATTATTTGAGGTATTAATGATTTTGCTTGCAAAATATGACATTTTAAGGTGACTTGTTCAGTTTTTTGTTTACTGCAATATGTGAACCCACTGTGGATTATGAATCATGGTGTGTGATTCTTTCCCAATCTGATACCCTCCCAGATCAGGGGTAGCCAACCTTTTGGACCACAGGGACCACCAAAATCATAATTTTAAATCACAGGGACCACTAACTGGTTCTATGGGCATGGCCCTCCTGATTTGTGGGGGTGTGGCTTGGTGGTCATGTGACTGGCTGGGCATGGCTTGTATGTAAATATTATAAATATTTATATTTTTTATTAAAAAAGAGCAACTTTTTTGATTTTTACCCAAAATCAGGCAAAGCAGGTAGGCAGATTGAGTTGCTCACAGAATCATTCAGTGATCTATCTATCTGCCATCAGCTAGCTCAGTCTCTCAAATTTGCTTGCCGTGAGTCTGCACTAAATAATAGAACCTTCAGTCCTAAGGGATCTTCAGCTGTGCTTAAAAGCAGAGCCGAAGATCTAAAGACTAGCTAGAAAGCAAGAAATCCAACCATTTTGTTTCCTAGCTAATCTAAATCTCCGGGCACAGCAGAACAGATGATGATCGGAAAAAGGAAAAATGGCAATTTAGCAGGCAAGTTTGCCAGGTAAGGAGTCAGTGGGCGGGGAGGGTTCCCGTGGGTCATGTGGGATGCGCAGCAGCCTGGATTAATTGCTTTTGGGGGGGCTCTGGGGGTGAGATTTCTCTGTGGCCCACCAAAGTTTTCTCACGGCCCACCGGTTGGCGCCCGCTGCTCCAGATGTGTTAGGCTGCATGTCTCATCAGCCAGCACAGCAGATATCTTGGTTGATGGGAGTTTTAATTCAGTATTCTTGGAGGACACCAAGGCTTGTTTATGGTTTAATGTTCTATGTGAATATACTCAATTATAGTTTAGTTAACAAACCATGATTAAACGATGAGATTCGTACAGTGTTTTAAACTGTATCCATTCCCTTGGTCTCGTTGCATGAGAGAATGGGCCATATTTTTCACACTCCCGTTTACGGTAGTAGCGACATTGATGGGACTGCCACAACTATGGATTTTCAGATTCATACAAGTCTAAATGCATTGACATTTGGTTTTGTTTTGTTTTAGTCAGAGTCGATTAACAGTGCCCTAGCTGTAATTTTCCCTGGTGTCACAACCTGTGTTAGAATGTGTTACACCTTGCCAAAGTACACATAAAACAAAATCATAAATGTACTAATATTTGGAACCCAGTTGTGTAACAGGTATTACAACTTGTTTTAAAAAGCTCAGCAAGATTGAGAGTATGAATTCTAGAAGGATTGCAGACACTGTTGGCAACAAGAATTAATTTTCTAAGTCGGTAGCAATTATAGGGATCTGTGGGTAAGAAAGCAAGGGGATGTAAATGATGAAACGTATATTGTTATATTGCAATACAAACCATGCGACTTAACATAATTGTGTCCAATTTCAAGTATGAATGTCTGGGGTTTACATCATCATGTTATTCCCCCCCCCCAAAAGTGTGGTTTGTATCCAACATATATAATTTATAGTTTTGCAATTAATTTCTGTCCTCGGAGCAAGCAGCAATACCCATGAGCTAGAGGAGTGGGGAGGAGGATAGACTGACAAATGCAGTGCTAGTTTCATCACTGCTGTGGAGTCATAATGCAATCCAGGCTCTCTTTTTTGTGTACATGCATTGCAACGTTGAACGCACTGAAGTGGCAGAGCTTTCAGAGCTACACTGCTTTCTTGTTCTCATGCAAGTTACTGTAAAAACCATTAGAAGCACAGAATTTCATTTGATTACTGAACTCAGCGGTTTGATTCTGCAAATACTGGCAGTCATTCCAAAGGGAACTAATGACACATTCTTAATTTATTTATTTACTGAATTTCTACTGCACTACTTTGTTTCTTCAACAGTCAAGGAGGCCAGCAGTGATTTAAAAAAATGTAACTACAGCAACCATTAAAATAAGAATTAAAATTAAAAATTCCAATACAAACACATGGAGGAATATGTATATATATTTATTAACACCATCCTAAATATTGAGCATTGAATCAAATAAATCCCCCCTAGGGAGTGCATTTCACATCCTAGAAACTATACAGATATAGTCAAGCTTCTGTGGGCGAGGAAGCCTCGAAATGCTCAATCTTGATGATCTAAATTAGTAATTTTCAAATATTTGGCCTCAAGACTTCTTTACATTCCCAAAATAATTGAGGACCCCAAAGAGCTTTAGTTCACTGTGTGTGGGCTGTATCTAGTATATTCACTGTACTAGAAATTAAAACTAAGAAATTTTAAAATACGTATTTAATTGGCTTCGCAGATCCTGCGAAAATATCTCAGGGACCCCCAGGGATAATCAAACTACACTTTGAGAAGGGCTGCTCTCAATAGAATGGTTCAGAGTAGAAGAGGCCAATTCTCTTTAGAATTAGATTTGGGGTTCAAGCTGTTAAATGCTTTAAAAATCAATATTAGTATCTTGTACTGTGCCCAGAAGGCAACCGGTAGGTGGTCCAGGCATTATGTGATCCCTGCATTTTATAAATGCCAATTAGGACCTGTATTTTACAATCATGTATTTAATTTTAATTGTTCAAGCTGTTCTGTGAATAACCTCCTTATGGCATTTTTATTACACCAGTAGACCAACCTCCTCTCTATAAAGTGAGCCATTTATGCTAAGGTTCAAAAGACTGTCTAGCCCTAGAGATTTCTCCAACTCCTGATTTTCTGCCATCTAGATGCATAGTTGATCACATATTAACCAGGAACTTATAAAGTTGGATGTTGTTTCTTTATTCTGATTGGAGCTTTAGTGGAAACAAGACTTTTCCCAACTCCTAAATATAACCATAACAATGTCCTAGCAATAAAACGGAAGCAGTATGCCAAGTTCCATATTTGGGTAGACCAGGTTGCCCTGATAAAAAAAAACATTTTGTTCTGGTATTATTATTATTTTGCTATCTCCTGATGACATTGACTTCCTTGTCCCCAGATATATGACTTAAATCATCATCAGCTACTCTGCAGTATTTTCTCACTTATTCTGGCACTGCCAAGGTCATTTGCAAGCTATTTGACTTTAACATCCATTAGATCCACTTAGAGCAGTGTTCTTCAACCTTGGAAGCCTTTAAGATGTGCCTCGGGAATTCTGGGAGTTGAAGTCCACATATTTTAAAGTTGCCAAGGTTGAAAAGCATTGCCTTAGGGACATTACAACTGTAGTGATTAGGAACAGTTAATTAAGAAAAAATTGCAATGGGGAGGTGTAATAAAGTTCTCATCAACATGATTTTCTGAAACCAAGATGGAGAAAACTTCAGTTCATCAGCGGGGGACCGTCTACACTTACAGAAAAAAACAGCCCTTTTGTTTTGGAAAAGAAGAAAAATTTTAAAAATCCCTAGGTTCAGAGGTGGTATTCAGCAAGTTCTGTCCAGTTCTGGAGAACCAGTAGTGGAAATTTTGAGTAGTTTGAAGAACCAGCAAATACCACCTCAGACTAGCCCCACCCCCATCTATTCTCTGCCTCCTGAGTCCCAGCTGATTGGCTGGGTCTTCTTTTGTTGCCCTGCACAGGAGAACAGAGCTGGAAAGCAAGTTAGTGGGGTGGGGAGGGAATGGGACTTTGCAGTAACCTTCCCCCAGGACTGGAGTGGGAATGGAGATTTTACAGTATCCTTCCGCTGTCACGCCCACCAAGCCATGCCCTCAGAACCAGTAGTAAACATTTATGAATCCCACCACTGTGTAGGTTCCTACCCAAATAATAAAGACATAGATGGGAAGCCTTTGCCCAGGTATTGCTGAACTACTGCTTCCAACATCCCTGGCAACAACAACTGTGTTGTTACTGAATAATATTAGGGAATGAATTGTTGAAAACAGTAAGTCTCCTGTGTCTTTAAATGTTACAAAACAGGAGTTGAACCTGACTGTCTCCCCACCACCCAAGTCCTTTCCTGACAGAATCTTATTGATTTCCTAATTTTCAACTAAGCAGCTTGAAAAAGGGAAACCTCTTAGTTAGAACAAAAGAGTTCCCAAAGGTGGAGCAAAGCCTTCATACTAACTTTCCTCCCTACCATCTAGGGACAAGGAGCGATGCTACCTCTTGGTGACAGATTTGAAGCTTTTATCTTAACTGAAAGCAAATAGCTAGGCGGAACTGTTTTCCTGCTCCATGTAGGGTAGGCGAATAGTAGATTACCACCATTAATAGTAATAACTCATTATTAAAGCAATGATGATAGCAGAATCCATCATTACAGTACATGCACTGTTCTCTAAAGCAACTTTGGAGCAAAGAACAACCAACAGCAAATAGCATGTGCCATTTGTATTGTACTATATTTGCACCCCTGTTGCCTTAAAAGTAAATCTTACTGTTTGGTGAGGCTTTATCTCTAGAGAATATACCTAGGTTGGCAATTACGCTGTATATATTTCAAAATCCCCATTGTGTTTGAAGGAGCTTAAAGGAAAGTGTGTGTGTGTGAGAGAGAGAGAGCATTGTAGCTTTGGTTCATCATTACATTGCAGAAGTGACAGTGATCACAATTTTTTTTTTGCAGGTTGTTTTCATTTCCTTGTTTCACTCTTGCTCGAAGGAAGGGCTACTTTCATCTGTTTCTCCACCTTATGACCTTCAAGAGGGTTAGGGTCCTCTGGGAATTGACATCCACACACCTGAAAAGTGCACGCGGTTGACAAACACTGCTCTGGGTGGTGGAATCACATTGCAAGAAAGAGGCTATTGAGGCCCGACGGAAGCAGGCAGCATCTCCCTTGCAAAGTTTATCTCGGGGAGGCGTCTTTCCTTCCCTTCCCCCCTCCGCCCTTAATCTCCAAGGAGCACAAAGCAAGAGCAAGCAGATATTGAGGGGGTCTCGTTCCTCCTTCTCTCTCTCTCTCTCTCACACACACACCGCGGCTGCGAGCAGATGAGGCCGAGCCCTCCCGCCCAGGACCTTCTGCCCGCTTTCCTCCTCGGCGCGGCGAGAGAAGGAGCTCTTGTCTAGGGGCTACCTGGGTGGCGGTAGCGGCAGCTCCCTCGCCTGCACTTCCTGCTCTGCCCGCAGTGCCTCCTGCAGCACCAGCGGGAGTTGAGGCGCCAGCGCCCCCAGCTCCTCTTTCTGGTGCCTGTGAGCTTGGTTCCCCCCCACAGCAGACGCAGCCCCGGTCGCTTCTCCTCCTCAGCCAGTCGCTCCCCGCCGCCGCCGCTCCTCCTGAAGAGAGGGCGGGGAGGGTTTGAAAGGCGCCGCCGGGAAGCCAAAGCCAGGGTTACTTACTTCCTCCTCGTTTTCGCCCCAGGGAGCGGGAGGGCTGACCTTACCAGCCTGCCTAAGAGCAAGGAGGGCCTCGGAGCGACGGGGACGGGGGGGGGGCAAGGAAGGTAAGCGCCCCTCATTGTATAGCCGGCCGCCTTGTCTGTCTCTGTGGGCTCCCCCGGTTGTTTCCCCCCACCTTCTCGGATTTGCCCTCTGAAGACTCGTCGCCCATTCATCCCCCTTCCTCCTTTCTCTCTCTCTCTCTCTCTCTGCCCTTTTGAGCGCTTGGCGGTCAGTCCTTCTGGCCACTTGCTCCCGTGGGAATGCTGTTAATTCCCCTTTGGATGAAGGAATCCAGGTTGGGCGAGTCCTCGAAAGACAAAGTGCTGCGGAAGGGGAAAAAAAAACAGCAACCCACCTCTCTGGTTGCAATTCTTCCCGGGGTCAGAATTAATCACCCCCAGAGTAAGGTGGTTATTTAGGGTCTCTCCATTTCAGGTTTTAATCTTTCTCTGCTTTTGTTCTCCGGGTTTGGCCTTGACCAAGACAGTATTTTTTGCAAGAATGAGTGACAGGAAAAGTATCTTTGCAGGTTTTCCACCCAATACTCTGCTTTGAAATCTGTTCAAAGCAGGGAGGTTGAGGTGAGCAACATGATGGCTTAAGATCATTTGGCTCAGATATTGAATAAGTAAACAGAAACTTAACTTGAGGGTGGGTTTGGATTGGTTGGAAGAAATGTACTGTAACTTGTGATGGTTGGGAACTTAAATGTGCTGGTGCTCTGCTGTGGTTAATACAGAAGGAGATCAATGCTGATGATAATGCTCTAGAAGTAATGTGGAAACAGTCTGGTCCTTTTGGGGAGCATTTGTTTCGGTTTGAAATAATTGCTGCTCATTAATCCAGATGCCAAAGTATGGAATTTGAGTTTGAATAGACTGGTGAAAGCAATTTGATAAAAAAGATGTTATCTTAATTCAAAGATTTGCTTTGTTTGATGATCTGCATTGGTTTTGTCTTATTTTTGAGTGTCATGAAATAATTATATGTCTTTGGGCTAATGAAGATACTAAACTTTTTGTAGATTGCTAGTTGTTAAAAATGAGTGCTTCATCATATAGATTTGTTGCTACATTTGACTTACTCTCCCTGGAATCTCATTTCCACTGTGAACACATTCTTCAATTTGGGGGGGGGGTATCTGTTCTACACAAAAGTTGAACTTTTATCAACTGAATCATATAATAATTTGCCAATAGGAAAATTCAACTGTATTCATTTGCTTTATTTTTTAAAAATCTTGCAAATTATTAACAGTTTGGCACATGAACTAATTAGTTAGGATTGGTGTTTATCAGGGGTGGGATTCAAATTTTTTAACAACCGGTTCTGTGGGTGTGGCTTAGTTGGTGGGCGTGACTTGATGGCCATGTGACTGGGTGGACGTGGCTTGGTGGTGATGTTATTGGCCAACTCAATATCACTCACATCGAGGCACACATCTCTTCGCCTGGCCTCTCATGACTGTGGGGATGCTGCAACAGTTGTAAGTGTGAAAAATGGTCATAAGTCACTTTTTTCAGTGCCATTGTAACTTTGAATGGTCACTCCACACAAGCAAAGTACCAGCAAAAGAGGGAGAAAAAACTCCAGAGAAGTTCCTGAGACATGAAGTCTAATCCTGCCAAGAATGTAATAAGGGTTAACGGAGAGGCAGTTTCTGTAAGCAACACCAGAATGTTTCCTTCCTGCCTTCCTTACAGGATTAGGCCACTAATTTCTTCTAACAACCGGTTCTCCAAACTGCTTAGAATGTTAACAACCGATTCTAGCAAATAGGTGCGAACTGGTAGAAACCCACCCCTGGTGTTTATACTGAACAAACTAAAAATCAAAGGGCAAAAACTTAAGAATAAACCTGGAGAAAAAACATGAGCAAAAAATTTGACAATACATACTTGAAGAACAAATATTTTAAATATCTATTTCAGTGTTTCTATTTGGGTTTGAGCATTACTGTAAAAGTTGGTAAAATGTACCAATTTGTATGCAAACCCAAACATTATTTAGAAGAATTACAATTTATATAAATCATTGTAGTGACATATAATTCAGTTTATGGATTATTTTCATGATTATTTTCTTGATTAGCACTAAAATCTAAAAGGAACTGATAACATAAAGAATTCTAATATAATTAATCAAGTTCTAATTGGAAATCACTCTTCCAGACTTTTAAAAGAATCAGATTTACTATAACAATTTTATATAGTATGGTTGAAGTTCATTTGATCTTAAATATAGATGCTTAAAGCTAGTTTTTTGTGAGCAGAACACACAACATTCCCAGTACACATTCACTCTTCTTGAACACATCCTCCTGGACAAAATGCACAGCGGTTAGCAGGGCATGTCACTGGTGACATGAAGAGTCTGATGATCTCAACACCTTTTGTTGGAAAGAGAAAAGGGTTGGTCCCTTTAAAAAAAAGAAAAGAAAAGGAGGAAAAGGTTGGATTTTTAATATCACCTCCAAAAGCTTCTGATGAACAGCTGGAATCTCAAAGGGAAGTCCATATATTGAACTAGAGAGACCATGTGATTCAATACAGGACAAGTAAGGTCACAGCTACTATCAGCATCAACAATATCTGCCAGGCTGCCCTATCCTCTTTACATAGATGATCTGAAGATGTATGGAAAAACACCATCTGAAATAGAGTCATTCTTCAAAGCTGTATGTTTATAGCCAAGATATTGCACTGGAATTTGGGTTGGACAAAAGGATTACCCTCACCGTCAACAGAACAAATACATATAAAGCCAGAATTGAGAAGATAGTAACAGACAGAAAATACTATCTCTGCAAAGATGTTGTAGAAACAGTGGGCCACCAGTGTACTTAGCTAATGCAGGAAGATTGCACAGACTGATTACAAACAACATCAGGACACAGTAGCAAGAATGGTGTATTAGAACATCTTCAAGAAATACCCATTTTCCTCCAAACAAGCACTGGTGGAACCACAAAATAGACCAAGTAATAGAAAATAAAGAAGCTAAAGTGCTCTGGGATTTTAGAATTCTAACAGACAAGCATCTGCCACATAACACCTTAAAACTGTGGATAAGAGAAAAAAAAGTATCTTTATAGTGGATGCTGCAATACCTGTAGACAGCAGAATAGAAAAAGAACCAGAAAAAAATGACAAAACGCAAAGATTTACAGAGAAAACTAACATAGAATGTTTGTGGCAAAAAAGCAAAGGTAGTGCCAATAACAGTAGGTATCTTAGGCATAATTCCAAAGCTATCTGGAGCACCACTGGCATTGACAAAATCATGATCAGTCAATTGCAAAAGGCAGCTTTACTTACATCCTGTGACAATGTAGGTTGTCCTTATTTAACGACCATTCATTTAGCTATTTGAAATTACGCTGCTGAATGAAGGGAAGTTACAAACTTTTCAGTGTCCTTATAGCCACATGACAAAAACTTGTGTGGCCACGCTTAAAACTGCCAGGGACGTTGCAATTGACACTGCTTATTTTTCCCTGATATCAGCAGGAAAAGCAGCCCTTTAGGTCAAGGCCAGGCATTGCCAAGCCTTGATCTAACATAGAGGCCTGGGGCCTTCAGCAATCTCAGCCAGTTTCCACCACCCCAGGCCTCAATGTCAGTCCTAGCACCGCTGCTGCTTCTCAGAAATGATACTTTGCACCATTTTTCAATACACGTGAGCCTGGCAGTCTGCACAGTTGCTCCCTTCATTCAGTGCTTCTGAGGATCGGTTGCCATGCGCTGCTTACCTTGTGGCATTTTCTCCTGCTTTTGAGAGGCCCATGCAACCTATCTGACACAGTTCCTGTCACACTAGGCCTTCTTTCCTGAAATCATGAAAGCCTACGGAAGCCTTTGAAGTGTCAGGCCATGTAGGCCTCCCAATAGGAGAAAAAATGCCTGAAGCTCTGGGTGAAACAAGTAATACATGATTTCATACAGTTTACTTTGGAGAATTGGTTATAAAAGTTGGTGACAAATGCGGGTCTCTTGTAGATCCACCTAAGTAATTGAGCTATAAAATCATATGGTTTTTTTCCTGCTGTTACTGTATTTGAGATTGATTTAAACAGAATTGTAAATGAAGCTCTTGAAATATGTATGTTAAAATACATATGTTCTTGGCTATATCCCCAATACGAAGATTTTAAGATCAATTATATATCCAAGATATCAGAAATATTTCCTTACCAAATTCATCAATGTGTTCAACAGTGGCAGAGCTTCTAATGTACTGGAAAATAATAATCCAGGGAGATACTTGGAGATGTGAATGTGTGATGCATAATTTCGCTCAGTTAAAGGTTACAGATACAAGAGTTTTAGTAGCATATTCATAAGTGTTCCTGTGATGAAAAAATGTGCTGACAAGTTTGCGATAATGCCACAATGCGGATCCTGACCTGTACTAACTTTCTGATTCAAATATATAAACCATTGACTTTGCATTATCTTAACATAATTATCATGGTAGTATCTATCTATCTTCTGTGAAATACTTAAATGTTAACAAAAGTGTTAATGTTTGGTCCTGCCAGTTTTTAGATTTTTTAACTCTTAGTCTTAATTTTTACACTTGTCTTAATAATAATATGAATATTGTAAGTAATATTATCTTTACCGATAGACTAGCAAAAAGAAAAAGAAAAATATGAATTGTATGTATAGAATATTTTATTTACAAATGCATTGGCTGTTACATAGTTATAATTATACCAATAGAGGATAATATTTATAGCTTGAACTTGATGCTCTATGAGCTTGATTGTTTTCTTGGAGAGGTTTTATGATTAAACTAGATAACATAATCAGTGCTGACAGGGATTTGCTCTCATTTTATATACTAGTGGCTTTCCCTATCAGCGTTGGTGGGAGCAGTTTTGGTGGTTGCTTGATTAGACTGTTTACGGTTAGCTTCTTGGTCTGAGTTGGTAGATTTTTTATTTGAATATTGTTTGTTTCTTGATTGCTGGTCTAGTATTGATCGTGGTGTTAATGTCTGTTCAACTGGGTGTTGATTTCTGCTGGGGAATTGTTTTGGTCTTTTTTGTTTCCTTTTTATTGTCTCTTTTTAATGGTATATAGATGCTGCATATCTTTGTGTATCTATTGATGGCTGATTTGTCTGAGTGCTAGGCTTCTAGGAATTGTCTTGGGTTTTTGGACTTGGTTTGGTCTAGGATACTCGCAGTTTCTCGACATCATGGTTAAGTCTGTTCATGTGTTGTGAAAAGAGATTTCATCATGTCTTTTGACTGTTAGTTGGTGTTCATGGATGCACTCTGTTAGTCTTCTTCCTGTTTATTTTACGTAACAACTGTTTTAGTTTTTCCATTGTATGTTATAGATCAGGGGTGTCAAACTTGTGGTCTGCGGCCTGGATGCGTCATGTGCTAGCCACACCCACGCCCAGTTTAGCAAAGGGAAAAAAAGTCGTGATACCTCACGTGACGATTCGACTTTGAACCTTTATTATAGATGATTCCGGTTTTTCTTCTTCTGGGATTGCTGGATCTTTTGGTTTATTTAGGATGTTTTGGAGGGCTTTAGTCACTTTGTGTGCTGTGGTGATGCCATGTCATTGTAATAGTCTGTTGTTGGTTTCTGAGACATTTTTGATGTATAGCAATATTATCAGTGGTGAGATTCAAAAAGTTTTACCACAAAGTTTGGTGGGTGTGGCTTGGTGGGTACGGTTTGCCTGCACGCATGCTGAATGCGCATTTTGCGCAGACGCAGAGGCATTTGCACAGACACAGAACTCATTCCAACTCACCTCCTGCAAGCCTGCACTCTCCCGGTCACTTCAGCAGCTGCCACGCACCACTCTGCTGTGCCGCGCAAACCAGCTGCACTTCAAAAGCAGAGGATAAAGGTGAGTATGGGAGCCCAGACAGGTGGGTGGGCCCAACAACAGAGCAACAGAGAGAACCGGTTCCGTCTCCGCTGCTCATCGTCGCTATCGGCTCGGCAGAACCGGGCTGAATTGGTAGAATACCATCACTGAAGATTATCCTTTTCACAGTTTGTGTTCATTATGTTATATTGAGTTGAGTGACCAGACACCTTTCGATAAAATTGTGTGGGTATCCATTTTG
This sequence comes from Pseudonaja textilis, assembly GCF_049901715.1. Taxonomy (NCBI): domain Eukaryota; kingdom Metazoa; phylum Chordata; class Lepidosauria; order Squamata; family Elapidae; genus Pseudonaja; species Pseudonaja textilis. The sequence continues at coordinate 197,745,321 of NC_141991.1, read as the reverse complement.
TTGGCAGATCTTGTATAGATGATCTATTTCCTTTTTGCTGATGTTCAGGGTTTCTGCACTGTGTTTGTGCTCATCTAAATAGTGTTCTTATACAGCTTCTCTTGTGAGAGGTTGGGTACTTTGGTAGTGGAACAGTTGATTGGCGTGGGTAGTTTTATGAAGACCCATGTTTGCCATCACTGCTTCTGCTGATAAGGATATCCAGGAAAGGTAGTGTGTTGTTTTCTTCTTACATTGTGAATTTTATTCCTTTGAAGATGTTGATGTGTGTATTCTCTAATTAGTTCTTTTTCATTATGACAAAGATGTCATCTATGTACAGGATCCATACTTTGGGTTGTATGCATGGGAATGCTAATATAGATTTCAGACGTTGCATTGATAAGTATAAAGAGGCGTTTCTCACATAAACACCTTTACAGAGCTACTGTATTGTCAGGAAACAGCAAGACAGTTTGGTTAATTCCCAAATTACAATATGATATTGTCATTCTTGACAAAATCTCTTTTCTTTGGAAGGGAAAGATGGAGGTTCATGAGTGGGAGATAATTACATTTCAAGCATTGTTGTATCACATCTTGGAATAACAAACTCCTGATATCCATCCTGAGCACAAACTCCTGCAAATCAGAGTGTAACTAAGCATTTTGCCCCCTTGACAAAAAAGATACAAAACACATACATTCCTTTCTCACAAGAAAGATCTTAATCAACTTCAGAGGAATAATCTAATCTCATTGAAGAAAGTGCTAACTAATTAGAAGACAAGAAGCAATGGGTGGAAGCTAATCAAGGAGAGAAACTTAGAACTAAGGAAAAATTTCTTGACAGAACAATTAATCAGTGGAACAACCTGCTTCCAAAAATTGTGACTGCTCCAACACTGGAAGGTTTTTTTTTTTTTGTAAATTTTATTTGAGTTTTCACAAAGAGAAAAAAAATACAAATAAAACATCTTTTTTGAAAGTAGCGTAATCCCAGGTTACATTTCTTCTTCGTACAGACACAAATTCAAGTTCATGCTCATTTTTATATTCTATTCCATATCTTATTACTATTTTTACATTTTCTGCATAGCTTCTCCCCTCTTTTAATTTTCTCAATTTTATTTTAATTATCTCATCTCAATTCAGATCATTGTATTTATATTTTTTGTCTGTCCTGTTTCAATTATCTATTATCTTTTCTCATTAAACAAAATTTCTCCTGTAGTTACTGATTGGAGTATGACGCCTTTGTATCTTTTAAGTTTATCCATTTAACTCTTATTTAGGCTTCAATATATACCCTAAAGTTATAACATTCAATATAATACATAACTTCCATTCGGATTCTGCTTGGTACATTCTTAAAATACACACTATGTTCACAAAAAATTTTTTATAAATGTATATAATTAAAATAACACATTCCATTCCAATTCAATTCTGTCATTAATATTAATATTCATTAAAGTCTTAATATCTTTAACATTACTTTTCAATTAAATATCATACTTCTATGGGAACAATTATAAGCTTTCCATAATTAATTCCCCCCTTCACTTATATTTTATAGAACATTAACTAATTAAAATATTCCCATTCCTTCCTAATTCAATTTTCTCATATATTTTATTTCACTTATTTTATTAACAAACATTTCACTAAATTACACTATTTTATCCCTCATTTTAATCATACATTGTTTTCAATTTTCTAAAGTTATTTCTATTACTAATATAACAATACAATCTTATGTACATTTACAGAACCCCTTTTTCAGTTAGATTTTCACCCATTATCTCTAAATAGGTCCTGTTTATATCTTGCTCCAGTCCTTTGTAACTTCTTTTCCTTTCCTTCTTCCCTCTCTTCTTCTCTCTCCCCTTTTTACCCCCTTGTCTCTCTGCCTCTATTTCTCTCTTCTGTATTCCCCTTTTCTGTTGCTTTCCAGTATTATACTTATTTTTCAAATTATTTTTCTTTTCTTTGGTTGTTTTTTTAAGTCTTAAATTCTCCATTCTCTTTCCCCCCTTTCCTTTTTCTTCCCCACATAAAATTACTTGTTCATTAGAGATGGCTTCTTCTTTGTCCCAGTCTTCTTGTTTTGCAGACGTTTCTTGTTGTTTCTCATAGTTCCAAATCTCCATTTCTAAAAATTGAAAAACGGAGCCAAAAGAACCCTTCCCTTCTTGTGCATCTTCTTTGTACCTTTAAAGTTCCATTTTCAATTCATCCAGAAGTGGTACCATTGTATAAATTTTTAAACAATCACCCACTTGATTTTAGTCATTCAAATGTAATAACCAAGAATCCAGACATCACCAAGTAATCCAAATACACGCAAGCTGTTTCTTTTTGCTCTTTTTTTTCACTTTCTCTTTCTGGGGTTACTGTTTAGTTACAAAGTTTCAGTTAAAATGTATCTTTTAGAAGTCTTGTTGAAGTTTTACTGTGGATTCTTTTTAATTCCAGGCAGTCTCCTCCCTTTTCCAGATCCTGCCCTTATTCTTTTTCTCTCCCTTCCTGCTTATGAAAAAAAAAAATAGTGTCCAGAAATCTTTATTATTCCTTTGGCATTTTGTTTTATTTTCAGCTTAATTGCCTATTGATGTCAAAGTGGATTTTTCTGATTTCTTATTTAAGTCTCTTAATTGTCAGTATAGGGAAGGAGAGAGAAGAAAAAAAAAGCCAAACCTTTCCTTCGCTGCTTCTGACTCTTCTTTGGGAGCGATGTTATTTTTTAAATTCCAGGGTACCTTAGTTGTTGCTTTTACACTTTAACCTGGTCAGCCAAAACTTTCACTTCTTATCTTCCTCCTGCACATTCTTTTCCGGTCGAGTTCTTCTTTGAGGTGGCCATTTCTGACCACCGCTGCAACCGCCTTCAGGAAAGGGAGTAATGGCCAGCTGAGGAGGAGAGATGCGGCTCTCCTCAACCCTGCTGGCAGTCTCCCCCCTCTTCGCTACCTCTACGGGGTGGCCTAGCCCCGAAACCAGCCGGCTCAGGGTGCTCCAGCAGCAAGCCCTGACCGAAACCGCGCACAATCACGGATTTCTGTCTGTCGCCAAAGAGAGTTCAAACCGGAAGTCGCAACACTGGAAGTTTTTAAGAACAGATTGGATAACCATTTGTCTGAAATGGTATAGGGCCGTGATGGTGAACCTATGGCATGCCTGCCACAGGTGGCGCACAGCCATTTGTGCCGGCACACGAGCTGCAGGCAAACTTACCTCACTGTGCATGCGTGTGCCTCACAGCTGATTTTTCGGCTAGTTTGAGGCCTTTTTCGGCCTCCCCAAAATACCGGAAATGATGAAACGGGGCTAGTTTTTGGCCTACAAAGCCTGCAGAAGCCTTCCTCAAACCCCTGGGAGGCCAAAAAAGTCCTCAAACCGGCTAAAAATCAGCTGTGAGGCACAGTGCAGGTTAGGTGGCAGTGGGGGTGGGAGGGTGGGGATTGTCCATGCATGTGAAGGGGGCGTGGAGGGGGTGCACAATGCCTTCTGGGTGCTGGCATGTGAGTGTGAGCATGTAAGCGTGCACAATTTTGGCACAGGAGCCCAAAAAGGTTAGCCACTACTGGTGATGGGGTTCCTGTCTGAGCAGGGGTTGGACTAGGAGATTTCCGAGGTCTCTTCCAAGTCTGTTATTCTGTTAATTTTTAAATAAATCATGCAGAATATCATCCATGTCATAAAATACAGCAGGATGGCTTTTCTATTTTAAAGATCAACAGTTTTTCAAGCATCTCTCCAACTAGGATATTCCTTTCTTGCATGACATTTGCAAGAAATGGACTCTAATATTGACTAATATGGACCTGGATATTTATCACATCAACTAATGCAAAGCATTTCAAAGCAAGGCACATGGGAACCTTAAAGATAGAATAGTACTTCTGACCACCACAGCGTTGGAAGAAAATTATTATCCTTTCCACTCATGGAACATTTGGAAGTAACTTTCTTGCTATACTTCAAATTGATGGAAATTATGTTTAATATTAATATTTATGCATTTGGCTTAGAATACAAATGAATCAGTTAACGTAGTCTTCTTCACTGAAGCCCATCCAGGACCCTCAGTTTTATTAGTTTCAGAAAAATCTAAATCAGGGGTCCCCAAAACTTGGCAACTTTAAGACTTGTGGACTTCAACTCCCAGAATTCTCCAGCCAACATAGCATAGCTGGCTGGAAAATTCTGAGAGTTGAAGTCCACAAGTTTTAAAATTGCCAAGGTTTGGGACTTCTGATCTAAATGCTAGGATGGAGTTTAACAATGAGGCTCTTTTTGAGAAGCTTAGCATAGCTCTGAGGAAGAAATATTAAAGACCCCTTTATTACCAAGTGCTGCAAAGAATCTGAAGTAACTTGGCTGGTCTCTGCATCAAATAATTCGCTCTGCTTTGGACTTGTGCATATGAAATAACTTGCTTGCCAGGAACTGTCTGGCTGTATGTACCTTTGGAGGAATGGTAGAAAGCCCACTGTTGACCACTGGCTAACTTCCTGTAATATGACTCACTACGACCATTTCCCAAGTCATTCAGTAAAACATTAGCCAGATTAATTGAATTGAAATATCCTCAAATAAAGAACTATTGTACTGGAGTATGTATCCAGAGGCATGATAAGAGTTGAACCACCCCTGAATCCCACTTAGGATATTGGAACAGCTGATGACACAAATGAAATCTGATCTGGGTGAATAGAAAAAAAACATAAATAAGTTAATATAAGCCTTATGTTGATTTTATGTTGTTTGAACATGAGTGCCTGAAAGCAAAAAGGCAAGGAGGTTGGTGGCAAAGTGGTTAGAATGCAATATTATATGGTAATTCTGTTGATTGCCAGGAGTTTGATCCTCATGAGCTCAAGGTTGACTCAGCCTTCTATCCCTTAGAGGTCAGTAAAATGAGGATCCAGATTGTTGGGGCCAATATGCTGACTTTATAAAGGGTTTTAATTCACTGTGGGTTTTAATTCACTGTGAAGTGGTATATAAGTCTTATTGCTATTGCTATTCAAGGGGTTGCTTAAATTATAAATAGCAGATTATAATAGCACACTGGGTAGCCCTGCTTAATGTCAAACAATCATATAAATCTTATAGTGCAAGAACATCAAAATCACATTAAAACTTGGCAGATGTTAATTCAAAGTGTCAGTAATTGCCAAGTCTCACTTTTTTTGATATTTAACAGTTGTAGTGTATCCTAAGACCAGGTCAAATAAATGCCTGTATTGGGGTAGGAAAATGTTATAGAACTGTATTATATGCAGATCCAGAGTATATGCTACATAACCTTACAATGCAACTAGTGAAGTTTGAAGCATAGCTCCCGGTTTTGTTATTGGAAAGAGTAAATCTCATAATGTCAAATCCTATACAGAGCACATGTGGGAATTGATGCCCTGAAGAATACTATCAAACTGATAGAAATGAATTTTTTGAAAAATATTCTTGCTGCCCTAAGATGTGTAGCCAACACTGTTCTGTGAATTGTGGTGGGCATGTCTATCAGTTATTGGCTACATATTCAGTTCTTCCCCATCAGCCTATTTGCCTTGTATTATCAGAGGAGCATTGTCCAATTTGGAAGAATGCTGTAGCACTCAAACTGGGACCTTTTGGTTGGTTCCTTCTTAGCCTGGGTTATTAAAAGGCCAGACATGTACTCACTCAAAGCATATGGAGTACCAACTGGAGAATAATAGGACATCACCTAAAAGCAAAGTGAGGATTTTAAGAGAAGTTTGAGGGCCAACCAAATATTTCTCATCTCCCACATCCCCTAGCGTGTGAAAGAACTTGAGAAAAGTCCTTGAGGTTGAGAAAAACTTCTAAAGAAGCCAACAGTAAGCCCAACTAAAGAAACTCCAAGACTGCCCCTACCAACATTGGCAGGGCAAGCCACTGGAATAGGGCTGTCAAACTCCCAGCCCAAATGTGTCACGCCACACCCACGCCCGGTTTAGCAAAGGGGGGGGAAAGTCCCGATTCATCATGTGACATCGCCGTGATGATGTGAGTTTGACACCCCTGCACTAGAATATAAACTGAGAACAAACAACACTCCTTACTAACACTGATGATGTTATCTAGTTTAAGTAGCGAAAGGTCCTCAGAAAAGACTTTGTTTGAGCACAGCAGAGTGCATAATCATCAGCTCTTCTTCTGGGCAGATATTTCAAAATCCTCTAATCCAAATGAACTTTTGATTTGGACAAACTGAAATCCTTCTCCCTGTAATGCTGCATTGCAATTTATACAAGAGCAAATGGAATTCTTTTATTTCATCTTTTCCGTGATGGTATTCTGGATAAACAGATATTTATTACAGAAAGCTCCACTTTCTGACTCTAATATTTGGATTACAATATTATGATTAAATTCTATGTTGCTGCTGTTAAAATGTGTCATAAAACATAGATTATTATGCTTTTATATGTTTATTGTGTTTTTTCCTATGGAGATATATAGATATACAGTATATGTATACACACACATTTTTTAACTCATCAAGCCTTAAGCATCTTCTGAGCAGATACTGTTACTGGCAAGTTTTTTTTTAATTGCTTGGAAATTTTCATTAATCAGCAAAGGTAAATATAAACATTTCTCTTTTTAAACCAACAGAAATCTGTAGCTTTAAGATGGTTGGGCTAGGAAACAGTCGTCGTGGGATAAAATCACCACCTCTTCTAGTAGCAGCGCTTGTGGCTTGTATAATTGTTTTGGGATTTAATTACTGGATAGCAAGTTCCCGTAGTGTTGATTTGCAGGTATTGCTCTTTTGTTGGTTTTTCACAATGAGTGAATCAATGTATATTTTATTTCAAAATGTTGGTTTTTATCTCAAGATTACAGTGCACTTTAGAATAATTCTATCTGACAAACATTTGGCAAATTAGCAAATAAGGAAGAAGAAAAGTACCTTGAAAAGATTGCATCCTGTTCAACTAGGAAATGTAATTTTATACCAGGGATAAGCAGCATGGTGCTCTTGAGCCTTGTGGTATCAAAGACGTCACTAGATAGCATTCATTGACCTCTGCCATTTTTTCCAAATCTCATGGGGCAGTCAAATCTTAAAATATCTGTATTGACATTTAATGTTTCATGAGTGTCTCACCATTTATTGTTCATTTTTCAAATACCTTTGGCACCTTTAACTTTGCACAATGCTGACTGCTGCCTTAAAAAATACTATTGGGCATGACTTCAGATTAATTTTATATGATTGAAAAGACCATTTTCAGTTTACTCTGAGTATATGCAAACAGGCCAGCAGCCTTCTTATTTTAACTCAGTATATGGAATTAATTGTAACCTTCTTGGTTCTGCTATCTCATGGTTTTGGCTACTCCAATCCTTGTCCCATTTTGCCTCATAAGAATGCACAGATCCACCTGTGATAAATGGCAGTGTCTCTCTGGAGCCCTTTATCCTCCCGAAGCATCATTATATCAGTATCTTTTTCACAGATGTTGCAGTAGATCACATTTCATAGTAACACAGAGTCTCCTATTCTGTATTCCCAATGCTAAATATAAACATTCAGGCAGACATAAATAGCACTTGAACTGCTAAAAAAGTCATTGGATTGTGGCTGGAGTGTATGACCCATATACGTGGTGCATTTTTAATACAATAGAATACCTTTATTGTCATTGCATTCTACAAATACAATGAAATTTAAAATAGTTGGGTAAATGTATTAAAATAAAGTTGTGCAATTATTCTTAGCTGTAAGAGGTGTGTCTATGTGTATAGAAAGTTGGCCATGTTCCCATGGAAAAGCTTATTAATCACTCTTTTCAAATAAGAGGAAATAGAGGCCAACTAATTCCCCCAAATATCTTCACCTTGCCCCAGATCAAAGATGAAAGTTGGGAAAATATTGCAGAGCTGGTTTTACAGCTTTTAAGGCACTCCTTTACTAGATTGGATAACTATTGAAATGCAACGAGTCTATTAATGCAACAACCAAAAAAAAGAGACTTCTCCAGATTGGCCCCTTACCTTCTCTCCATCGGTTTCTGCTAGCAGCAGCTGAATTCTATTCTCTGAGCCAATTAATGTATTTCCTCACAATTACTGTACTATCCTGAGGATCCAAAACTACAAGGAACATTATTCTCACCATCCTTCCTCTACCCACATTTTCAAATTCTGTGATTCCCATTCAGCTAGTGAATTAAAGAATTCATAAGCATTTCATGGTAACCTCTCTATATGTGCATATAGAGAAATAAATATAATTTTGGACTTGTTTTGAAGATACAGAAAGGAAAAACAAATTCTCATTATTCATGTATACTGGAGAGACTTAATCTGGTCAGTAACTGTGATAAAGGTATAACTACTGTATACGTATTGTATATATGGAGATTTTTTTTCCAAATCTTTTCCTCTTAGAATCGTTTAATGGAATTAGAAGGCAGAATGCGCAGGGCCGCTGCAGAAAGAGGCGCTGTAGAAATGAAAAAGAATGAATTCCAAGGAGAACTAAAGAAACAGAGGGAACAGATTGACAAAATTCAATCTATGCATGATTTCCAGATAGAAAATATCAACAAAATACACAGAGGTGAAAAGGTAGAATTTTTTTGCTTCTCATTTTTGGACTTTATATTAATGTTCTATTAACATTGTCTGTTCTTTCATAAAGGAAAAGGCTTGGTTAATAAAAATTAACATACAGTTTCTAGGGATAATTCGGCAGACGTTATGACAATAGTGTGGGAATTCAGGATTCTAACATGAAATCTGTTTTTCATGTTGCAGAGAGTGTAAATCAGTTATCCATGTTGAATTTATCAACCAATTAGATTAACAACTTCAAAAATAACTTATTTAACTATTTCCCCTCTTCCTTCTTGTTGATTAAATTTGTAAGCTCTAGTTTACTCCATTGCAAACACAGGAAAACTAGAATACTGTAAAAAAAAACAGTAATTCTTATAATCATTTCCACTCCAGTAAAACTCTCAACAGTTCATAGAATTTACATCAAAACAATAAAATAAAATACTTAATGAAAGGAATTCCAAAGGGATAGAGCCACTACCAAAGATCATTAATTCATATAGGGAAATGCATAGCATCATCAAACTCTGGATGCACTGCCTGGGAAGTTGATTCTATCAGAAGGAAATGATCCTGAATGAATCTTGGCATTAAGCTATGAAGGGTTTTATACGTAATAAGCAGCACTTTGAATTGTACATGGAAGTGCATCGGCAATCAGTACTGTGCAACAAAATTGATGTTGAATGGTTAGGAATTGCTGTATTTTGCATCAGTTGCAGCTTCCAGATAGCCTTCAAGGGCAATTTTTGCAAAATGCCACATGCAAAATTCTAGTAGCTGGTCAAAATTGGGATGGAACATGTATTATGGTCACCTAGAGCTGTTGCTTGAGGAAGGTCTACAATTGGTGGCCCAGCCAAGGTTGTGCAGTCTCCCTAGCCATGATCTTGACCCACAGAGCATTCTTCTCATTTCCTTGAAGTCAACAAAATATTGCTGCTCCTTTATCATAATTTTAATCAAACTAACCTTAAATACAGAGTATATCAGATAGGCATAGTCTTTCAAAAACCAGGTGGCTTTGAATTATGGCTACTGGCAAATCTGCCTTTAACACAGGCTGGAATGCTTATGTAATTTTCAGTTTTCAGATAGGGCTATCGCATTTTTCACGAGTCTCTACCCCATAGATTAAGCTAGAATCTGCTTTTAAAATAAAAGTTATCAATATGCTGTTTTTCTTTCTGAAGTCCTCTTCTGAATTTACACAGAAATCCAGTACAGCTCACAATTAATTAATGCTAACTGTGACATAAAGCTCTTACAAATACAGGTGTGTTAGCTGAAGAAAGTTTATTCATTTCTAAATTAGTTGTCTAGACAATTTTACACAGATTTTAAGCAGAACATTTCCAGGAAGTAGTCTTGTACCATCTGCTTGCCAGCTAGACCACAAATTGCAGACAGCTATTGACAGGTTTGCTTTATAAGATAACTAAATACTAGTTGTAATAACAATATGTCTTTTCTTTTTTACACGAACAAAGATATATTAAAAAATTAGGCCATAATAAAAAAGCAGACCATGCAATACATATTTTTAATTTGATTATTTTCCCCCTTGCCTGAGTTAAATTTGTTCAGGTCTAATAATGTTGAGTTTGTGTCACATCTTATTTGTAATATAATCTTCAGAGCTGGCAACTGTAAATGAATGATGTAGAGAATGTGTAGCTGAATAATGTAATTAGAAATAAAATTGATTCAGGATATTTTACAGTGTGGAAGAAGAAAATATTGGTGGAGTTAATTGTAAGTTATTTGAAGTGAATTGAGATCAAATGATGAGCAAATACAGTTTTGATTTTCTTCAAAATGAAATCAAGGTTTTGGTAATATTCCAATACAGGCTTCTGAAGAACATACCCAGACTATAATCTGTTGCAAAAAGAAACAAATGCCACTTCCCAAGATTAGTTAACATTTATATAGTAATAGGAGAATGTAAAAATTAAACGTTGAAGGCTTGAGATGAAATCTAGACATAGTTACAGGCAGAGGAAATTATTTCAATATCATTCTATTTAACTATGTGACATGTACTCTAAATATGATTTAAGGATGGATCCAATTGATATTTTTCAACCATGAAACTTCCCATTTTTCTTTATTGTAGGAAATATTATTAAATAACATCACAATAAATGATCAACTGATCCAGAATCTTCAAGGTAAATCTCAGTAAAGTATCATCATTGCAACTTTTATTCTGTATTTATTGATATTTTTTTCCATTCCGAAACAGTAAAAAAGGACAACCAGAGAATATAGATTTAGAATGTAAGCCTGATATATAATTGGATGAAAAAAGGAACTTGAAATACAATGCTTGAAGAAAGAGTTTCAAGGCCATTCTTGAAGGATCATCTGTTTCTTTGTTTATTCCTTAAAAGAAAAAGAATTTGTGATATATTGATGTGGTTCCAAATAGATATCAGCAGGAGATACTAGGAAGCAAGTCATGTCTCATGCATTGTGACCTCATGCAAATAACACGATTATATAACATAATGCAATTCATGCAAATTGTGTAATTCATGTCATTTACATGTATCTTGTCACCATGGCTTCCTGCGAAAAGCGTGTGGAATGTGTACAGATAAACAGTTGTGTCCAGAAAAATAAAATATCAACCTACTAAACCAAGGGTCTTCAAACTTGGTAAGTTTAAGATGTGTGGACTTCCACTCCCAGAATTCCTGAGCTAACATGACTGGAGGAGGAATTCTGGGAGTTGAAGCCCACAAGTCTTAAAGCTGTCAAGTTTGAAGACCCCTATACAAAACAATATTGATACTAGGACTTAAGTCATAAATTGTTACAATATTAGAAGCTTAAATTGTGAACAAAAAATTGAAGTAATTGGAAATATTGAGTCTTTACTGGTTTTCAGGACAGAAGCAAATAATATTCTTTATTTAAAGGCTTCTTCAGAAGTGTGAGTAATGCTGAGGATTGTTCATATTTTAATGCATATGAAGGATACTATTCCAATATCCATTTTTGTTATGTAAGAAAAAGAGGAAGGAGGGAGGGAGGGAGATAAAAACTAATTGAGGAGAAAGTTGGAAGAGAATCATGCAATTATACTTTTAAGACTGCAGTCTAAAACATCTGGAAATAAAGTGGACCTTTCTTTTAGATAAATAGAATAGGTCTGGCAAGACTGAAAAAATAGGTTTTATTTAGTCTAATGATTATGGACCAGTCTCTTATTAGTGAAAAAAAAAACACCTTTGCTCTTTCATATCTTGCTTTTTCCTCTTTTATTAAAAATAAAAATGCTGCAGAGAATTTGAAAACATTGCAGAGGAAATGTGAAAAGCTTCAATTAGACGTCAACAGATTTCAGAACAATCAGACTGACCTCCAGAGAAAATTTTTATTTGACATGTAAGTTTGCATTAGTCAGCTATTTTTATATGCAAAATAAGTACAAATCAAAATTTGATTAAGTCTGAATATGAATAATATTTCTGTACTGAAATTAGTAAATTAGATTTTTAAATACTTTACATATGTGGAAGCAAGTCCCATTAAAGTCAGTAGGGTTTCAGAAGGAAGCTATCGTTGCACTATGGATCGCTACATCTAAATGTGTTACTTAACTGATTCATAAATTCTGGTATTTGAAGTCAAACGCTTTATGTAGCCATATATCAAACAGGCAAGAAATACACATGATTTGCAGTTCAAATGAAAGTTATATTTGGTTGATCTTAGCTATATTCGTGCCATTAGAAAGGTGAGTGCAAAAGAAGGAAGAGAGAAGTCAAAGAGGGACTGGAAAAGAAATTTCTCTTCTCATGGAAATTAGACTTCATGTAGTTCCTCAGCTATCTAAATTAGCTGAAAGTGGCCTTGGTAAATTTTTGGTTTCTGATCTTTCCAAGGCTACAATAACAGGAAAGTTGTTGTCAGGACAACCAACAGATCAACATATGTAGAGTTCAAGCTGTCTACTTTATTACATGCTGCCTATTACAGGTAGTCTTTAACTTACAATAGTTCATTTGGTGACCGTTCAAAGTTACAACGGAACTGAAACATTTGACTTATGACCATTTTTCACAGTTCTTACCTTTAACAGCCCCTTGACCATGGGATCAAAATTCAGATGCTTGGCAACTGTCCCATATTTATGACCATTGTTGTGTCCCAGGGTTATATGATCGCCCTTTGCAGCCTTCTGACAAGCAAAGTCAATGGGGAAGCCAGGTTCACTTAACACTGGGCTGCTGACTTATCAAACTGCACAATTCACTGAACAACTGTGGCAAGAAAGATCGTAAAATGGGGCAAAATTCACTTAACAAATGTCTCACTTAACAACAGAATTTTGGGGCTCAATTGTGGTTGTAATTGAGGAATACCTCTATGCAGGAATCTCCCCAGACTGCCAGCTTTTGCCTGGGAACAGATAAATAAGGCTTCATAGAGCTTGGGGTGAGGAGAGTTGTCAGTCCTTTTGCGGCTGCACCAGGATTCCAGGCTAATTCCACATTTGAGGACTCCTCCCTGCCTGGCTGGGTGTTTCCCAAAATTGACAAAAAGCCTTTACACCAGTGGTGGTATTTGACTGGTTCAGCCCAGTTCTGGTGAGCCGGTAGCAGCGAAGAGCAGTGGAGACCGAACTGGGTCTCCACGCCACTCTGCTGTTGGGCCCATTTGCCTGCCTGGGCTCCCATACTCACTTTTATGTGCTGAATTTGAAGTGCAGCTGCTTTGCTTCGCACAGAATAGTGTTGCGCGGCAGCTGCTGAAGCGACCAGGATTGTTCAGGCTTGCAGGAGGTGACTAAGAATGCCTCTGTGCCTGCGCAAACGCCTCTGCGCCTGTGCAAAGTGCATGATTGGCACACATATGCATGCAAAGTGTGTGTATGCATGCAAAGCGCGCTCACCAAGCCACACCCACTGAACTGGTGGCAAAAATATTTGAATCCCACTACTGCTTTACACTACAATAAAAGATTAGCAGGCTTTGTTCAGATTATTTCTTTATGATGTTCACCTTCCTTGGATGAATTCAAGGCAGTACTGTATGCACTGTTCTCTCCCTCTCTCAATTTTATTGTCACAACAACACTAATGTAGGTGTTGAATCTCAGAGGATAGTGACTGTCCAAAGGTCACTCAATAAGCTTCTTGGCTGGATAGTAATTTGAACCGAGTCTCCCCATTTCTTATCAAACAGTAACTGTAACAACATGTTGGTTAGTGGATTATAGATTTTTAATGTGTGTGTGTGTCTTGGCATGTTCGGGTCTTTTCCTGTGTAAGATTGAGAGTATCTTGGTGACGTTTTGACGAGGTCCCACTCGCCATCTTCAGGCTGGTGCTTTCGGCTTCGTGCTTGTGTGAGCAAAGCGTGATCTCAGCTGCCGTCTCTCTATAAATACTGGTGGGGAGGTTGGCTGTGTTGTCATTTCTTAATTGGTTGATGGAGTTGATGTTTGCAGATTGGCATCAACCAATCAAGAAATGACAACACAGCCAACCTCCCCACCAGTATTTATAGAGAAGGCAGCTCAGATCACGCTTTGCTCGCACAAGCACGAAGCTGAAAGCACCAGCCTGAAGATGGCGAGTGGGACCTCGTCGAAACGTTGCCAAGATACTCTCAATCTTAGACGGGAAAAGACCTGAACACGCCAAGACCTGCATACCTGTACCCGTTAAAATCTACGAATTTCTGTTCTTTGCTTCAAGGTCTAAATGTGTAAGTAAGATGGAGGAACTGAAGGAACAATGTGAAGAAAAGCTAAAAGCATCACCAGAAGATAGCAAGGTACAACAAGAAAAGAAAAAAGAACATAATACAAATATATCAGGAATAAACCAAGTAAGATTGTAATGCTTTTTGTAGATGATTTATAGTTTTATACAAACTGAATGATCTCATTATTCAGAACAATATAGTTGGGTTAAACCCAATAAACCCCAACCTCCCTGGCAGGACAGTATGGCGCTGGGTTATTTGGTCCATGGATAATTGCCATCTTTGTTCTTGGATGGAGTCATACTGCCCCATACAGACCTGGTGTGTAATCTTGAGGTACTCCTAGACTCATGACTCCTGTTCAAGGAAAAGGTGGCGGTTGTGGCCCGGAGGGTCTTTGTACAATTATAGGTTATAGGTCAGTTATGGCCTTTCAGGGCAAGGTGTGTTATGGGTCTCCTCTCTTAAAGAGACCCATCTTATGGGATGAAGAAGAAGGCCTTCTCTGTAGTGTCTCTGCCTGAAATAAGATTGACCCCCACCTTGACACTCTTTTGAAAGATCCTGAAGACATGGTTTTGCCAGGAGCCTGGGGACCCCCATCGGTTTGATTGCTGGGGGTGGTGGTGGTTATTGGGTTTTGTATTGGGGTTTTATTTCTGTAAGCTGTTCAGAGTCACTGTGAGGGAGTCGGGTAATCATGTAAACTTTCTAAATAAATACATGAAAGACCACACTGCTTAGATCCACCTATATACTACACTATCCTGGGTTTTGGGGAAGATGTATATGAAGGTTAACATCAGGCAAAGAACTGGCAGTTGTGACTTCACATTGTTGTGAACAGATTGTAATACATAGTCCCAATGAAGTGGTTGTAGGGTTTGCATGCTTTAACAAAGAAGAGAACTATGTCAGAGGATCAACCAAACTGGAGGGTAAGGTCCCATCCGAGTAAGTAGCCAAACAAAGTGTCTTTCCCATAAACAGTATGGTGAGTAGTAACTTACAGAAACCTGTACTGGATCAGTCCTTGTCCAGGTGAATTAATTGGCATGCTAGATATTGGAGTTCCTGGATATCTGGTAACAAGTGGCTCTCAAGATTTTTGGCTGGGCAATAAGAACCAGCAGTTGCAGGACTATTGGAAGAAAAGTTGCTTACTCATCACAAATTTTAAAAAACTGAAAATAAAGAATGCTTTGAATTACAAACAAAGTCCAATGGGAAAAGGATATCTGAAAAGAGAGCACCAATTGTAGAAAGAACCTCCAAAATCTGAAACAACAGAGGCTAGTGAATCCATATCGATTTATAATACAAAATAAAATATTCACAAAAGTAGAAGTAAAAGAACTGCAATTGGCTATCCAGACCAAGCAAACTGAAGCATTGCCAGAAGTAGCTCAGACAGCAAAGATGAACTAGGGAGAGTTTGGAGTAAGAAAACTATGAATACTTGGGTATCTTTCAAGTTGACAACACTAAGCACGCTGAATAAAAAGGTTAGAAAAGAACACAACATGAGAGTGAACAAGATCTTAAATTCAGTGGCAGAAATCCTATCAAGGCAATTAATATCTGGGCAATTTCTGTCATTAGAAAAACAACAGGAATAGTGCACTGAACTCAAGCAGAACTAAAAACACTGGATAGGAAGACTAAAAAACCAATGACAATGAATCATACCTTTAAGTTAAAATAAAACAAGTACAAATTTAAAATTACATAGAAGTATCCATTCTGAGGAGAAAGGGAAAATCACAAAAAAAGATTGATGCAGAAGTGGGCCTGGACCAACACATGAGGAAAGTGACGAATTTTGAATATTCTCTTAAGGATAGTAGATTGAGAGTATACTAGGGGAATGTTAATCCAGAGAGCAGGTGCCATAAGAGTGAAGGTATGCCAACTGTGTCAGATATTACTGGACAATTGGAATTGGTATTGCAGGCTCTATGAGACAGAGCTTTATTGATAACAACCAGCACCTGGAATTGGACCTAGAAACCAATGCAAATATTTTGAGGTATACCCACTGTTTCTAGATATGCTGTTCTAAAATATCGGTGTAATTGTCTTCAGGGGAAAATTATTGAAAACATTAGGGGTTTCTACATGAACACTTCCAGCACTTACATACTATTTCCAACTCTTGGAATTTCTTTAGTTTTTAACATATTGATCTCCCTTTTCTTCTGATTATGGTTACCCAAGAATTTTGCATATGTACAGATTGGACATAATTTTGTGATAAGGTATGCTCTTAAATATATTCTGAATATATTCACACAATTGTGTAGGTAAACAGAACTATGTATTAACCCAGCACTATATTCTGCTAAAGAATTCTATATCTGCTTTCTCAACCTTATGTCCTTCAGGTGTATTAAACTATACCTCCCAGGAAGGCTAAGCAGAAAAAAATATAGGTCAGAAATTCTGCAGGATAAAATTTGGGACAGACTACTCTGCAATGTTTTTCAATATGAAACAAAACAAAAAGAAAAATATTGTCTTTTGTTTTTTAAAAGGCCAATATACAGATGCAGGATTTTGAACAGACAGAGATTGATCCTCATGATCTGACAAACCAGGAAAATGAACTTCAAGAAAAAAATCTGTCTAATAAGACTATGAAATTAGATTCAAAACCAATGTCTGTACTAAACAAAGAAGAATTGAATCATCATAGAGAAAAGGGTAAAAAATATAGCAGTTAATGATATTTTGATTTTTCATTAAGATTTTATGTGGAATGTGGATGAATGTGGCTCATAAATTTTGTTTTACTGTCATGGCCTGTCTTCCATACATGCAGTTGAATAAGTCATTTAAATATTGAAGTGAATGTGAATATGAATGCCATATCCAGGACACTTTGAAACATTTTCAATCTGCAGAATTTATTTCTGGAACAGGCCAAACTGCTCCCAGAAGAGTATGAGCTGGAGAATATTATAGAGTCTCTTGTTCCACTTTGTTGCTGAATTTTGCATACTACTCACATGTGTATATGTGCACTACTAAAGGTCATACTTCAAAGAAGGGTAATTGCAAGAGTACCACTTTCCTTTCAATTCACAGTCTAAGTAATTCAGGAAAAACCCTTCATCAACTTTTGGACAAGTGGCATGTTTCTTCTGGCAACTTTCAAATATAAACCTTCTTCCCGATACGATTGCCCAATAGAGTTCTATACCTTAATTTCCCCATGATTTGAGAAAGGGAGAATTTTCAAGGTCAATCTTGAAATAATCAACCAAGTAGAAAACAATATCCTGATCAAGGAATTATCAAGGTGAAAATTTCACCCTCACCAACACTGCCAGGGTGAAGGTAGTCCTTGACTTACAACTGATCACTCATTGAATATTTGAAGTTAAAAAGGACCTCCCAAAAGATACTTATGACCCAGTCCTGAAGTTATGCCCACTGTAGCATCCTGTAGTTGTTCACTGTTACGATCAGCTGCAAAAACATTGCAGTGTGTCCCTTTGTCTATTTCCCCTCACTTCCTGGTCTGCCAGGTCGGTCCCCCAGACACTACACCTGCTTTGCCACTCCAATTCCACACGCTCCTCCCCTTCCCCTCCCAATTGCTCACCTTTCAAAATGTCTTCATTGCTCAGGAAATTGGGAAGGGAAGGATAGACTACTCTCTTGCTAGGCCACATGGCACAATCCCACAATGGCCACTGTTCTGAACAAAAAATAATGCTGGCGAACTCTCAGTTTTCCTCTTCTTACTAGTCTTTGGTCTGCAAGGCTAACACTGGTAAAGATATGGGTAGTGATATGGAGGAAAAAATCCTTGTGATTTTATTTTTCTCACTAAAGCTAGCTTTAGAGCCACTAAGCTAATGCTGGACCCCCAGGGTCTCCCCCACCTGAGGCCACCCCATCCTCCACTAAACGACTTGCGTGTTTGGTTAACAAATGCATTGTGGAGAGCAGGGATGAAGTAGTCACTCAGTGAGGCAGGTCACTTAGTGGCTGTCCCAAATACTGACTGTAATGGGTAGGCTCCATTATGATTGTAACCTGAGGGCTATCTGTATATGTACAAGGAGCAAATCCAAGAGTCACTAGCACTGATAATGTTATCTAGTCAGGCAATGAAATGTCTTCAAGCAAACATTCACTCACAGAGGACACCAAGGACTCCCTAGTTCAACCCAGAGCAACATATCTTTTATATTGGAACCTTAGAGAGACTTATGGTGATCTCCAAAAGTGGAGCTGCATATTGAATAATTTGCCTCATTAGCTTTTTTTAAGTTTAAAGCTTCCAAATCAACTCCCAAGAACTGGAAGAATTTTAGATTTTCTTGATCTGAACATCCCATTCTGTAATTCAAATATAGGGGAAAATATCGTTCATATTAAATTTTGAATTATTTAAATCAGTTCTAAAAACATTTCTTCTGTTTATGTAAGGAACCAGTGACCTTCCTAATAAGGAGTCCAGGAAAGAGGAGATCCTTCTCAATCAAGGCCATCTACAAATACCTTCTGTTTCTAGCAGTGATCATAGAGCACTTCCTCCTGAACCAGAAACAGATCTGAGTCACCATGAGCAAATTAGTAATGTAGTTGGAGAAATTTTAGTAGAAAGCGAGAATGGCAAATTTTTAGAACTCCTCGGCCACCAAAACATCAAAACAGCAAACAAAGTTGAAGAAATTGAACGCGAGGAACTCTTAAATGATGACTTACAGCAGGATGACCAGGAAACTAATCAAAATGGTTAGTATAAAGATTGCTTTCTCTGTTTGTATCAGGGTTGCAGTATTTGAGGAAGTGGAATAATTGATTTAATGTTTATGGAATTGTTGTGTTATTATAGATCGGGGCATCAAACTTGATTTGATTGAGGGTTGCATCAGGGTTGTGTTTGACCTTGGGGGGCTGGGAGGGCCTGGCCAGGGGGGCCTGGCCAACATGAAGCCACTCGTGTCAGGGGGCGCCTGTGGTGGCCCGAGTGCTCTGCCAGTGAAAAGAGCCTCCCAAACTCTGTTTTCACTTGGGACAGCATCCTGCAACCCTCTGCCAATGAAAACGGAGTTTGGGAGGGCCAAGTGCCGCCCTCGCGAACTCCGTTTTTGCTGGCAGAGGCACCACAGGCTGGTCCTTCACTCTTTCCAGGGCAGCCCCACGGGCCAGTTCTAAGCACCCTGTGGGCCGGGACTTGAGTTTGACACCCGTTATAGATGGTATTCAATGTAAATAGTGTAATTTGATTTGTTACATGATCCAAAGAGAAACCAGAATGCATGGTTTCATTCTGCTTGATCAAACTGTTATGTTTGATTCTGGCTCAAGTGTGATGTAAATCCATCTATTATAAGCATTTGGCAAACCATAGTTAAGTACAATATGGAAATCCAAACTTGATTTATGATTTCATGATGTATATGATTAATTACATTAGTCTATTTTTTTCTCTTAATATGTGTTATTGTGTAGCAAAACTTATGTTTGCAATAAAATCAGTATACTGTTTTTCAGTTTGCATGAAGTTGTATGCATGAAATTATTGTTTGACTTGTTTTCACAGGTGAAATCAAAAGAGTGGGCCAGGATAATAAAGGGGTCGATTACAACTTCGATACAAATGAGGCAGAATCCGAAACAGATAAGCAGGCTGCTCTCATTGGCCAGCAAAATAGCTTCAATGGTAATTTTTTGTAATTTTCATGTTCTGGCATAGAAAAATTGCATTATAATTTGTTTCACTTTTAATTAATTTTAATTTAATTTAAATCTTGCCTGGAAGAAAGGCTTTACAAATGAAAGTTTTCTACAATGTGGAATGTGAATGATAATTTCCCAAGTAAGAGTAATATGAGTAACATAAAGATGACTTAATTACTCCAATTTAATTATTTTTCCTCCTTTTTTAGTTCAGAATCATGAAGATCCCAAAATGGAAAATAGCTTATTTAAGCTCAAGGCAGCCCAACAGCAGAAATTGTGAACAGCGATTTTAGTTTTCGATACTTGTTAAATTATTTAGGCAAATCCATTCAAAACTTTCACAAAAATCAGGGGATTAAAACCAGTTCTGATTCCTCTCCATCAGGAAGATTATCTGCAGACTTAATAGGGTGATTTTACATCTATCAGGTAGAGTATTCCAGTGTTGCAGGGTGGAAATAAGCCCCTGAAAATTTATGAAATCAACCTGTTACTCATCTACCAGGTATAGTTTCCTTTTCAAATTATAACAGTACCACCTTAGATGCAAATTATTTTGCTCTAAAAACTGAGAATATTGCACAGACTGCAGTTTTTTTCTGTTCAGATCTCTTCCATCATTATTTATAAACCAAACTTAGAAAGTCAGTTTTTATACTTTTCTACCAGATCTTCCTTCAGAAAGAGAATATCCTAAGCAACTTATTAAATTCCTTTAAGTGCTTTGCTTCGAGGGGCCTGCCTAGTACAGTGGGATATGATATCAAATAAATGCACATAAAAGTGAGTTACATACCTACATCTTTTCTTATTCAAATGCTTTTTTTTTGAATTGTAGAATGATTTAAGTATTAACCAAATGCAGGTGTAAAACAGGCCTTACACATTCCGGAATTCTAATACACTAGAATAGCCAGCTACGTACCTTAATTTGTACATGAAAAAAATGAACTCCAAATGTTTTGCTGCTTCATAGCATATCTTATTTGGTGTAAATAAAAGAACTGCAGTATCATTTAGGGCACGATGCAAATTTGCCGTCAACACTGATTATAGCACTTTAGCCCTGTTGAAGAGAACTAGAATAGAGTAAGTGCAATACAATTATTTTGTATGACAAAGAGATTTACAGATTACTATAGTATTTTGTTAAATGCAAATACTGGGTTTATTTTGATCAAGTTCTTGATTATAAAATAAGTGGGTTTTCGAGTCTTATAATTTGGTTGTGAGGTTACTATCAATAAAATACTCCACTCATTGGGAACAGTGTCCTGTAATGTATGTTTTGTTTCTTAGTCTTTAATTATACTTGTTAATCTGTCAAAAATGTTAATTTTCATTGGCATAAACTTAACATTACTTTTTTCATAGATGTACTTGCATAGGTTAAGATGATCTCACTAAAGGCAATCCTTGGTATCAATAAAGGAGAATATTTGTAGCTCAGGGTTGAAATAAGTGGTCTTTGGTGTGCTCTTTGAGCTTGGTTATTTTTTGCAGATGTTTCATTACCCATATTAAATAACCTCATCAATGCAAGGTAATCCTTGGGTTCGATGACCGAAGTTTTCATGGGTACTGGTTCTCAAAAGTGTGATTGTCACAGCATCTCCAAGGCAATGTGATTGCAATTTGGGCCTTTGACACCTGGACCACAATTATGATGGCTGCAGCACACTGTGGTCACATGATCACTATTTGCGACTTTCCCTGCCAGCTTCCCACAGATAAAAATCAATGGGAAAGCTAGGTCATCACAAGTTGTCCCCACTGCTTTTTCACTTGCCAGCACTTCATATAGCACCCATTTGTGGCACCTGCTCTTGGCATCCATCCAACCATTTGTAGGTCATACTCACCAGCCTGCCCATGTCATGTTCATGTGAGGTCCTTGTTTAATGACCTGCATGGTCCTGGAGTTACAATGGCAACTGAACTGCTAGGATTGCTAAGCGATGTGGCCAGGGGTGGGATTCTACCAGTTCTGTCTGGCTCTGTAGAACCGGTAGCTCTGAAGAGCAGCAGACAGAGAACCAGTTCTATGTTTCTGATGTTTTGACCCACCCGCCTGCCTGGGCTCTTACCTGACCTTTATTTCCTGCTTTTTCAACCTCAGCTGCCATGCGAGGCATAGCTACAGTTGAAAAAGCAGGAAAAGTGTTTTTTCAAATGCTGTTTCTCTGTACGCAGCGCTGCTCAACTGTCCAGGCAGCAAGCTGATAGTGATTTACAGGCGCGTGCGCAGCGTGCAGGGAAGCACATCATAAATCACCGAACCGGTAGTTAACCCTGTCAGATCCCACCCCTTGATGTGGCCATGTGATGGTTGCGCTTTATAACCACATTGCTTAGTGTTGGAAGTTCCAGCCACAACTGCTGTTGTAACTTAAGGATTACCTGCAGTCCAAATGTGTGAACAAACCCTCCCCTTCTAAAATGTGCTTGCTTCAAGTTAGATACTACAATTAGCTGACTCACTAGAAAGTAATCCCAAGGCAGACTTGTTTTATAAGGAAACTGATGTTTATATATACAGTGGAAATAAAAAGTCTGTGTACCCGTTAAAATGGCAGGTTTTTGAAATGTTTAAAAAAATCAGAGCAAGAAAAATCACTTCAGAATTTTTTTTACCATCCTTAAATATAGCACATAAGCTGTACAATTCAACTGAAAAATTGAGAATCTTTGCCCACCCTTCCTTGCAAAAGCACTCTAAATCTATCAGATTGTGAGAGCCTATCCTGTGCACAGCTCTTTTCAGGACAACCTACAGATTTTTAATTGGATTCAGGTTCAGGCTTTGGCTGGGGCATTCCAAAACGTTGATCTTCTGGTCAAGCCGCTATTTTGTTGATTTGGAGGTATGCTTGTGTGTCCTATTGAAAGATGAAATTCCTCAGTATTTTAGTAGCCTGAAGGTTTTGTGTCAAAATTGACTCATATTTGGAACTGTTCATAATTCCCATCATCTTGACTATAGCCCTAATTCAAGCAGCCCCAAAACATAATGCTGCTATCATGCTTTACTTTGTATATGGTGTACTTTAGATGATGCACAGTTGCGACAAATATATTTTTTGGAATTAAGGCCAAAAAGTTCAACCTTGGTCTCAATCAGACCATAACACATTTCCCACATGAGAAATGTGGGATGAGACCTGATGCATCTTTTTGCAAAATGTAGCCAGGCTTTGTGTGTGTGTGTTTTTTATAAGAAAAGGCTTCCATCTTCTCACTCTACCACACAGCCCAGACATAAGAATATGGGAGACTGTTGTCACATGTTGTACATAACCAGCACTTGCCAGAACTTCTTGCAGCCCTTTAATGTTGTTGTAGGTCTCTTGGCAGCCTCTGGGCTCAGTCTTGTTTTTTAATCGATTTTGGAGGGACATCCAATTCTTGGTAATGTTACTGTTGTGCCATATCTTCTTTTCTTTTTTTTGAAAATTTTATTGATTTTTAAAAACAAACATAAACAAACAAAACATATAAACATAAAACATCTTTTTTGAAAGCAGCATAATCCCAGGTTACATCTCTTCGTACAGACACAAATTCAAGTTCATGCTCATTTTTATATTCCACTCCATATCTTATTACTATTCTACATTTTCTATATAGCTTCTCCCCTCTTTTAACTTTAATTTAATTTTATTTATTTCATCTCAATTCAAATCATTGTACTTATATTCTTTGTCTGTCCTGTTTCAACTGTCTACTATCTTTTCTCATTGAACAAAATTTCTCCTGTAATCACTGATTGGAGTATGTCACCTTTATATATTTCCCCTAAAATTATAACACTTAATATAATACATAACTTCTGTTCGGATTCTGCTTGGTACATTCTAAAACTACACACTGTATTTTAAAAAAAGAAAAATTATAAGTGTATAATATAATTAAAACAACAATCTATACCAATTCAATTCTATCATTAATATTAATGTTCATTTAAATCTTAACGTTTTACACATTACTTTTCAGATAAGTATCATACTTCTATGGGAACACTTATAAACTTTCCATAGTTAATTCCTCCCCACTTCACTTATATTTTATAAAACATTGAGTAATTAAAATGTTCCCGTTCCTTCCTAAGTCAGTTCTCTCATTTATTTTATTTCATTTGTTTTGTTCACAAAAGTTTCACTAAATTACAATTTCATCCCACTTTTTAATCATACGTTGTTTCCAATTTTCTAACATTATTTCTATTACAAATATAACAATACAATCTTATGTACCTTCAAAGAATCCCTTTTTCAGTTAAATTTTTACCCATTATCTCTGAATAAGTCCTGTTTCTTTACATCTTGCTCCAAACCTTTGTAAAGTCTTAAATTCTCCATTCTCTTTCCCCCCTTTCCCCTTTCTTCCCCAAATAGAGTTACTTGTTCATTAAAGATGGCTTCTTCTTTGTCCCAATCTTCTAGTTGCGCAGTCTTTTCTTGTTGTTTCTCAAAGATGCAGATCGCCATTTCTAAGAATTGAAAAACGGAGCCAAAGAAGCCCTTCCCTTCTTGTGTCTCGTTTATATTTTTTAAATTCCATTTTCAGTTAATCCATAAGTGATGCCATTGTAGAATTTTTTTAAACAGCTACCCAATTGTTTTTAGTCATTCAAATATAATATCCAAAAATCCCAAAGTCACCAAGCACACTTTCTCTTCCTGGGGTTACTATTTAGTTCCAAAGTTCCAGTTAAAATGTATCTTTTAGAAGTCTTATTGAGATTTTATTTTAGATTCTTTTAAAGTCCAGGCAGTCTCCTTCTTCCAAATCCTGCCTTTATTCTTTTCCTCTCCCTTCCTCCTTATAGAAAAAAAGGATTTTTTAGTGTCCAGAAATCTTTATTGTCCCTTTGGCATTTAGTGCCAAAGCGGATTTTTCCAATTTGTTATTCAGCTCTCTTTGTTGTCAATGTGAGGAAGGAGAGTAAAGAAAAAAAAAAACTTTCCCTTTTCACTTTCTTTCGCTGCTTCCGACTCTTCTTTGGGAGCGATGTTATCTTTTATAAAATTTAAATTCCAGGGTACCTTAGTTGTTCTTTTTATCCCGATCAACCAAAACTTTCACTTATCTTCCTCCTGCACTTTCTTTTCCGGTTGAGTGCTTCTTTGAGGTGGCCATTTCTGACCACCGCTCCTACTGCCTTCGGGAAAGGGAGTTTGGCCAGCTGAGGAGGAGAGATGCGGCTCCCCTCGACCCTGCTGGCAATCTCCCCCCTCTTCACCACCTCTACGGGGTGGCTTAGCCCCAAAGCCAGCTGGTTTGGGGCACTCCAGCGGCGAGCCCAGGCAGAAACCACGCACAATCGCAGATTCCTGCCTGCCGCTGAAGCCCTGCAAACCGGAAGTTCTGTTGTGCCATATTTTCTATCCTTCTGTTGACTAATACCTTCCAACAATGAAATCACTTTGGTGCTTTATAAGCTCTTTGCAGGTCATAGTTTTTGCTGTAAAAAGCAACTGAGTAAATGTCAGGAAAAATCCTATTAACAGCTAAACTTAATATGGCATCAAGCATTCATCTTAATTGATGTCAGGTATGAATTATTATTTAATATCAGTCTGAATGCAATTGATTAATTCTGAACACAACCACATCCCTACTTATAAAGGGTGTGTGCACTTATGCAACCATGTTATTGTATATTTTTTTATTTCCCCCCTTATTTGTTTTTCAATTAAATTGTACAATTTATATGTTATATTAAAAGAGGGGGAAAAGTTATTTTTCTTGCTCTGATTTTTTTTACATCTCAAAAGTGTACTTTTTATATTCACTCTACTTTCTCTGCAATGGAGCCTAGCAAAAAGGGCCCTTTGCAGAAATGTTAGAAAACAATGAAAACCGATCGAACTGTAGATGCTAACTACTAGCAAGAGCTAGTAAGCAAGAGCTATGCTAACTACTAGCAAGAGCGACATACAATCAAAATGCAAAAAGTAAAGAGCAGAAACTGTCTAGTGTTTCTCAAGGATATATAATCTATCTAGGACTAGAACATGAAAAAAAAAACCAAGATACTTCTTTTTGAAGTATTTTTTTGTCCAATAGTATGATGATCAGAAGTAATAGCTAGCCAAGCTCATTGAGTGGAACTTTAATATTTGATCAGAGGCAAATGGACAGAAGGACCAATGAATTTGTTTTGTTTACAAATGAATTTTTATGCATATCAAAACAAAACAGTTTCTTTTATTGCACTGTATTTTCAGCATGTTATGAAATGTTCCAACACCATTCATGACTTATAAACGTACAATAAAATAAAAAATAAAAACTGTTTCAACAATGTACTTATCAAATCAGCTCCAGCAGAAGAACATATAAACCATTTTAAAACAGCAGTTATTCCAGCTGTTTAGGAGGACTGAATGAAATTGCTCCTGATATGAGTACTTTTGACCAAGAGTTTTCTGTCCTTTTTCAGCACAGCATAAAGGAGATTCTCTGAGCAAATTATAATTTACCTGTCCTCCTAAACAAGTTTCACTACTGGGAAATATCTATGAGGAGAAAAATCAAATTCTGGAGGAACCTGGAAAAATAAACACACACATATATATATATTAGTCTCCATTTAAAATAGCTTTTCAAGAATTTTGTCATTCCAAGTGGATTTTTAAAATATCAACTATACCAGAAAAATTCCAAAGGGGTAGGTGAGAGGGAAAGATGGACATATGAAATTTAAAAAAAATTCAGTGAAGTTGCTTCTGAATAAACACATATTCTTCACATATTCTTTATAATTGTAGAAATTGTTCCATTAATGTAATTTTAGATCATCACATGTAACTGAGTACCTCAATCAGACACGAATTTGCAGTGCTGATATCTTTGCAACGGGTACTTTAGTATTATATTAGTCATGCGAGAGTGGCCCACGGGCTGAATGCATCACGCGCAGGCCATGCCAACCCCAGCTCTCATGGGAAAAATGTCACGAAACATCATGTGACGACAATGTGATGCCGTGACTTTGACACCCGTGATCCATACTATACACCCCAAATTTGTTTCTGGCCAGGCCCCAAACCTCCATTAAAATTCTCCCAAAGGTGCTTTTTCAATAGGCAACTGGACTTTCTGGATTTTTCTTTGACAACGTTTCGCTTCTTATCCAAGAAACTTCTTTAGCTCTTAATGAGAAGTGAAATGTCTTCAAAAAAAACAAACAAAGCCCAGAATGTGCAGTTACTTCTTGAAAAAGCACCTTTGGGACAACTATGACTTGGATGACAGAGAATCTCCATTACAGATGTTTCAGATTTCTGCTGGATACAGTTCAATACGACTGCCCCCATTTGACAAACTTCCGTTTGTTTCCCATGGCAGCTGCTTTAATTTAACTGCAATTTGCTTACTTTAGAATCTTTTTTGTGACCTCCTGCCAGCAGCTTCATAACCACAATATTGGGCTTGGCAACTTTAAGAATTCGGTTGACCTAGAAAGAGATAGTCAAGTTTCATACTATGTGTGCGTAGTTAAAATAACAGTTGCAGTGAAGACTTAATAATATTCCTTGCAGTTTTTACATTTATATCCCTATAATAGCTTATTTATTAACCCAGTTGTACATTAACAAATGCACTTTACAAACATATTGTTCTAATGTATAAGTAATAAGCACAGTGACATGCTTTTCAAATACTGACAATATTCCAGGGTCTATTGCAGCATTCTGGGGAAGCAGGCAAAGTGCTGCTATGCTCTTGACAACATTTTTTAAAAGATGGACTTCTTTCCATATTCAGAGATGATCAAATTCTCTGGTTCTTTTTTAAGTAAACTACAAAGTTACAAAAAGAGAATGCAGAGCAGATTTCTGACTAGTTAACAGTCAAGAATATGTAAAGCATAAACGCCATAATAACTAGAATTTCAAATCTGGAGAGCAGTTGCTTTATTTATAATGATTTCCCCAGCCATTTTTCTTTATTATGATTGATCCGAAACTAAATTACTTTGTTAATACTGAATTGATTTTTTTTATTAATTAGTTTATTATAATTTTTTTTAAATCTTGAATATATAGAAACTTCCCCTATGGAGTATCTAGAGACCCTGTAACATCAGCAATATCAATCTGTAAACTGCTAGAATTAATATTAAATAGTATTTACAAACTTACTCCTTCTAAGACTTTTATTTGTGACTTAAGATAAAAACAACCATCTTTCATAGTTAAGATAACTTCCATCAGTAGGCACTTCATTTGTTAACCCAAAACTAATATAGAAAAAAGACTTAAGGTTCCATTATAAAATATCAAGCAATTAAGTCTCCAAAAACTTCAGATATTTAAGGACAATAGCACATTTAACATAAAGAGTTTATGCTTGCAGAGATATGTAGACAATTAGCATTTACTTCAGTGGAGTCTTAATATCCATAAGCAAGTTTCAATTTATTCTCTCTGTCCTATAGTTATATGTTTACCTCATGATCTGGGTTAGAGATATTCTCCAGTATCATTTTAGCTTGCTGGAAGTGTTTGCTAGCAGCCATGTAGAGATCAGAAGACTGAGGCGGAGGAGTGTATTTGTTTAGGTCAGACATTTCCTAAACATTAAATAATAGTCATTTAAAATTGAAACAATAAAATACCCTTATATAATTTTTTTAAAGTTGTGGTTTGATAAAAAGAAACAGCATACAGAAGAACTATTTTAATTATTAGTTCATGTATAATTTTATAACTAGGTAATGGTTTCTTCAATTCTGGTACTGTAAAGACTAACAAATTATCATATTTTTTTAACATCAGTAACATGGCATGAGAAATGCTATTTCATATTTTAAAGGCAGGCTTGTGATGTGACTTGATGTAAACTACTCTTTCTTGCCTTTATTCTAAGGAAAAGAAATATATACCACTAAGAACAATTGCTTGCGAGGACAAAAATATTAACATGACTTGTGACAGATTAGGTTTTTAAAAAAATAATAAAGTAAAGCATGTAAATAACATGGATTTAATATGATTCACCTTGAATTGTAAATAGTGCACAGGTGGTGGTGTGATGACACTGTTGAATGGGGCAAACCGATGTTCATATCGAACTTGTTCGCTATCAAGTTCAAATTTTGGCTTCCTCACTTTACCATCCATGTCAAAAGCAATCATAGTCTTCAGGAAAATGTAAAGTAAAAGCAACTTGTTACAACCGCAGCAATGAAAATGTTTATATGTGTTATTTTCCCACGTCATTGTAGTTGTGCTTTTAAAGTTGTAGCAACGTTTCGGCAGAATCTCATCTGCCATCATCAGGCTTCTGTATTGTGTTCGCCCTGCTGAAGATGGTTCAAAGTGTGGTAGCCCAGCTGCTACTGATTACAAGGTTTAGTAATTTAACACCAATACATTGCTTGTTGGATTAGTTACCAAAAATTGCCGGTCCAACTCAAAGTTCTTATGCTAAAGTCCTAGATCAGAGGTGTGCAATGTTGACAATTTTAAGACTTGTGGACTTCAACTCCTAGAATTCCCCAGCCAGTTTGGGTATACAAATATGCCCTTTATTGACATGTAATTAAAAAAAACCTCATTGAATTATATAATGTGTAATACATCACCTTGTACATTCCAGCACACATATTTTGATAGGCTTGACTCATTGTAATTTCTCTGCTCAGAGGACGAGCTGTAAATTTTATGCATAGAAAAAGCATTACCATAAAACTTCTGAAATATTTTTTAAAACCTATATAATCTGAAAAAGTATACTTATTGTTCTATAGAATTTGCAACAGTCCTACTGCAGAACCTATACTGTGAGACACACATGCTAAAATATTCTCTCAAAAATGCCACTCTTTAATATACTGCTGAGTGACAAAAATAGTAATTGGAAAATATTTTTATTTTACTCCGGTTTATAAGCCATTTGAGTTGTAAACGAAGTTATACAATTGGGGGAGACCTACTTTTTTCTTCTAATGATAAAAGCAAGCTACACTGCTTGACAAATGAGTTATGAAATTCCCGATGCATCTAAAAAACTGAAAAAATTAAGCCTATCTGGGAAAAACACTAGAAAAATTATTCAGTGGAAAATGCAATTAGCGGAAAGAGAAGTTCAAACTTCTAAACTTATTCAAGAACACAATAAGAAATTAAGATCATATTCCATTATTATTGTTGCTTAATTTATTTTACAATGTCTATGCTATGGGTATCGTCATACTTTTAATGTATTGTTGATTACTATAAGGCTATTTTTAACTGCTGACAGATTGTGGTTAGCGCAAGAAGAAATCTAATACTGCAAAATAAACTGAGCTCATATACATGGTTTTTTTTTACTAATGTTTCTTGTAGTGCTCCAACACCAATAATCAAATAAAGAATGAGGTTGGAGATAATGAAACAGCTTACTTGGAAGAATGTATATAATTTAGATTTTGATGGTTCTATGTAGCTGAACATTCAAAAGGCAACCATAAGTTCAGATTGTCATAAAAGAAGCCTCAAGCAAAACAATAAAGAATTTGCAAGACCCGTCTCAAAAATATACCTTTTTTCTTTTTCTTTGATTTTTTATTACTCCGGCCTTTCTGTTGCTCCTCCATTATTCTTTCTTCAGCCATCTGAGAACTATCAGCACGACTAAGTGTTGACATTAGCCATGCATAGAGAAATTCAGAAAGGTACCTAATGTAGAAAGAGTACTTAATTTAGGACATTTACTAATTTTTGATTATTTGTTCATTTATTAGTCAAATTTATATAGATGCCCATCCTAAGAGAAGTGACTCTTGGCAATGTGCAATTGTCAATAAAGAACACACACATTAAAATAGACATTTAAAAATAGAAAAATCGGCATTAAAAATGGTGATAATGAAAACTATATATACAAACCCCAAATAGAGAAAGAAAAAGAGAAAGTATATTTACCTCAATAGTGGAGCCATTTAAACAAGTCTGCAGTTCCCTGGGACCCCCAGCCCTATAAAAAGGTCTTGAGGGACTTCTAGAACATCAAAAGGGACAGAACTAACCTAATGTTGTTGAGGGGTGGAGTGGGGAGAATGTTGATAAGGTGGCCGCCACAGAAGACAAGGCCTGCTATCTGGGACGTGCCAAATATGGGTCCTTGCTGATAGGACCCGTATTTGTCAACATGCTGTTTCTGTTGGATCTAATGGGCTGGGGTGATATAACCGGGGAAAGGCAGTCTCTCAGAAAGCTTTATATCACAAAGGGCTTTAAAGGCTAAAAGAAGCACCTTCAGTTTGTTTTAATTTTATAACCAGTTTTAATTTAGATAAGATTTTAAGTAGGAAAAAAATGTAACCATTTGAGAAAATTGATTATTTTCAAATAAATTGATAACAAATAAAAATCGTACTTAGTATTTCTAGACAACTTTATGATTTAAATGTATATATCCTTTATTGAATCATATTATACACCAGCTATCATAAAAATGAATTTGTTTTCATCACTAAAACTGTCCTCTCTTTTTTCCCTCAAAGCATAAAGACAACTGATCAGCCCAAGATAACAAGCACTATCTTACTAAAATTAATACAGTCACATAGTAAGATTCTGGAGAAAGATTCCCTTTGACAACTTCTTTATGATGAAACTAGCCCAAATTTTTCTCCTTATGCCCCATCACTCTCATAGCAATAGGTGCTAAGGGGAGAGAATACTTTCTTGCCACGAATATCCTCAAGAAAACCTATCACAAGAGTGACAAGCCTGTGATTAATTGAAATTGTCCAAATTTAATTTTCAAAATATGAAAAAATAGAGACATCAAAGTTTATGACTAATGTCAATATATTAATAATTTAGAAAAAGATATTAACAGAGGGACAGCTGTAGGTGTACAATTGGAACTCTGCAAGCACTGATCAATACAAGAGCTTCCATGGAGCAATGGACAAATTATGGGAAAATAACTAGAAGTCTTTCAGTTACAATCATGTGAAAAAGTAACTGAAACACATCTTGTAGTTCATTGTGTAATGCAGGGGTGGTATTCAGCCAGTTTGCACTGGATCAGGTGAACCGGTAGCAAGGATTTGGTGTGGGTCGCCAAACTGGTAGTAAGTTATGGCTGGCCCCGCCCCCAACCTAGTCACCAAGTCGCCGCTGGCTCGCTTCGGCCCCCCTGACGCTTGCCCCTTAAGGTATTTTTTTTCCCTCCCAACAATCATATGATCAGCTCTGCCGGGATTCCCCTTGCTGAGGCCCAGGAAGGCAAAAAAAATGGAGGGAGAAGCTCAGCCCCCCCATTTTTGCCTTCTTGAGCCCCAGAGGAACCTTCTGGGAGCAAAAAGGCTCCCCCTGAGGCTCCTCTGAGTCCAGGAAGGTCCCAAAACGGAGCGTGATGGGGTGCTGCATGCCCCTCCCATGCTTTTTTTTTCTTCCTGAGCCCCAGAGGAGCCTTCTGGGAGCAAAAACAGGCTCCTCTGAGGCCCAGAAGGCCCCAAAAATGGGTGGTGGGGTGGCTGCAAAAAAGCAAAAAGAAAACAACCAAAAACGCATGCCCACCCAGTCACATGGCCGCGCCCACCTAACCATGCCCACCAAGCTACGCCCACAGAACCAGTAGTAAAAAAATTTTGAATCCCACCACTGGTGTAACATAAATGAATAAAAATGCAAATTTCACTGCTGGAAAAAAATAAGTATACCTTTGCATTTGTCACTACCTCACATACCTAAAATTAGAATTGTAAAAAATTATAATCATATGTAGAGGCAAATCTAGGCAAACCCTTAATGAAACTTGAGGTGTTTATTGTGATGGTATCACCATGCCAAAGTCAAAAGAGCTCTCTGAAGCTTTCAGAAAAAAAGGTCCTGATGCCTGTGAACCAGGATTTCTGAAACAATGTGCTCTGGACAGAAGAGGCAAAGCTAATGATACGGGTAAGTACCAAGAGACACGTTTGGTGAAAGTACAGCATTTATCAGAAGAACCTGATACCAGCTATAAAGCATAGTGATGGAAACGTTATGGTTTGGGGCTACTTTGCTGCATCGGGGCCTGAGCAGTTTACCATCACAGAATCTATTTTTGTATCCAAGGTGCTGGAGGATAATGGGAAATCACCAGCTAGAAGATGGAAGCTTTAAAGAAAGTGACAGCAACCATAAACTTTTTAGTAAATCCACCAAACTGGCTGAAAAAGAGGAAATGGAGGGTTCTACTTAAATATTGTTTCAGTCAAAAGGGGAAATCTCAGGTTTTGCTTACTTTTGCCACATAAGAAAATGCCATATCTATTCAATCTTTATTGAATATTTTCCACTGGGTTTTTCTGTTCAATTGCATTATATTTATCATCTTACACCGTTTGAAGATAAAACATTGGTATGCCCGCATATGTTAAAAAGGGAAAAATATATATGGCATGCATTTACTATTTCATATCACTGTATGTCTGATGATTCTCTTACATCCACACCCAATGAAGACTATATTCATTGCTTTAAGACTAACTGCTCTTAAAAGAAAACTTTAGGCAAACACAGGCATTACAAAACAAGGAGATCAGTAGTATTTTCGGTAAAGAAATATCAAATGCAAGTATCTCTATAAACAAAAATAGCTAAGGAGTGCAAAGTTCATTAATTTTGCATGATGCTTAGAAAAAAATTAACAAATTCAGTGAAGTCGCAAAAACACTGAATATATCTTTAAATATGAGTAATAGGCATTTATGGAATCTCTGCCAAATCATGATCAATGGGGGAACACGGATACAATTATACCTAAGGAACCTGTTAAGACGCATATATGCTTCACTATATTTAGGGTCTGGATAGCACACCCTCCTAATTTGCAAGTAACTAACTTTTCTTACCAATATATGTAATAATATTCATGCATACTGTATAGCTCCAGTTCAAACCCACTGAGAAGATACTGTATCATAATGCGAAGATTATGGTATAGGACCCATGTTCCCAAACAGGCCAAATGCTGTCTTTGAGGTTCTTGTTTCAAGAGCATACTGTGAAGAGCTGCATCCACTTTCTCTGCCTAGTGAAAAAAAAAATATTCAGCTTAATGAAACAACAAGTGATGAGATTATACTAACAAAATTTTGACAAATAAAAACAATTCTAACAAAAAGAGCCAGCTTGGCCTAGTGGTTAAGGCCTCAGGCTAGAAACTGGATTCTTGTCCCACCTTAGACATGAAAGCCAGCTGAGTGACTTTGGGACATTCATTGAATCTCGGTCCAACTCACCTCACAGGGTGGTTGTTGTGGGGAACACAGGAGGAAAGAAGGATCTTTATGCATGTTCACTACCTTGAGTCATTTATAAAAATAATAAAGGTGAGATTAAAAAATATATTTAAAAAAAATCTAAAAAAACCCTTTGATGCTTGTATCTGCATTTACATTTTAGATCCCACAACTACTGTTCTTTCACATCAAAACAAATAACTCAAATGTAGGCAATAACATGTAAGGATCAAATCAGTTTTATTTGATTTAGGTGTAATATATTGTATGGGCGATGGTAATAAATTGAGCATTTTGTCTTCCATACAATATCACACCTTAGAATTTTGTGTCATATAATGAATTCTTTTCACCTTTGAAACCTATTGGATATTCTGATATTTAATGCTTTAGTATAGGTGTGACAAACTGGCGGCCCGTGGGCTGGATGCATCATATGCAGGCCACGCCCACCGCAGCTCCGTGAAACCTCATGTGACAGAAATGTGACACGGCAAGTTTGACACCCATGTTTTAGTGTATAGTATCATATACCTTGAAACAGATTGATAATATATTGTCTAACATTAATAAATATAGCAGCATTAGTTACAAAGAAAAAGTGAGTTTTCTCAAATTTAAGGTTTCCTTAAATCCGATATTCTAGATATTAACCTTTTTGAAACAGCAATGGAAACAAAAAAACTTGTATTGAATGTAGTTCTAGGAAGCATAGAGAACAAAAGCATGCTGCTTGAGTACTACAAACTATTCCTAAAGGTCTCACTTCAACAGATACTAAATGTACTTTTAAATAATTCTTGTACAACCAAATCAACTAGAGAGAAAATGCAAGCCATCTTCACGACAGATTTGATAAAGTGTTTGATACCTGCTTGTATTACCTCATCTTGCAAAGTAGCAAATTCTTCAAGAATATGACCAAGTTTATCTCTCTGCCGAGCTCTATTATGCCCATGAATTTGAACCAAACTGCAAAACGGCTGGGGAAAAAACAGAACCAGGCTGCTATATTTGAGACTTTACATGGCAAATCTTAAGAACAACACTGTAGTGACAACAGTGTACTGTGAGGTGATTTATAAATACAAAATCAAACAATTCTTAGCTCACTTCTGACACATCTGTTAATTGAGTGTAAAAGGTGATTGTAATATGCATCTTACTCCAATGGTTTCCTATCACTATACAAACAATACATTGCTTTTTTTGGAGTGCAGAATTTTCCTTCAATAATTTCCCATTGTTTCTTATTGGTCTATGAAAGTATCTTACAGCACTACAACTGAGAAATGTAGAAAGTTAAAGGGAAAATCGCAGGACTGGACATCTGGAAATTGTTTCATTTTGAAATGTTTCAAGCACAAAATTTACTGTAATGCCATTTTAGCTGTAGAAATGGGCCACTGTGTGCCTGGAATGGGAAACTGTGTAAAATTTTATACCAAACAAGTTTCAAGACAAAACATTTTGTCCATAATCCTAACAGGGCCCTCTATACTACTTCCTTTGCTATTTTACAAGGCGCTGTTTTATAAATACTTTTTTCAAATTAATATATTTCTTCAATTCAAATAGCTGGTTGACTTTTTGCTAAAAGCATGTAACATTCCAACTTTGTACAGGTCACACATTGAGAAAATTTACCTTTTATGCATACTGTATTTAAGCATTTAAATAAATGCACTTATTATTTCATAATGCTATCAATACTCACTCGAACACAGTGTGTGACAAAGGAGTCAATATAGTCCTTAGCCTGGTGATTGTTATAAAGACAACACCTAACAGAAAACAACTGAAATTATTTTGAGTAAAAATTAAATATGCATATTGTCCTAAAGTTGAAGTGGGCACCCCGTCCCCAATTAATTTTATGCCCCCCCCACCCCGCATATGTATAATGTGGCATAAGAGTATGAACCTTAAGTGATTTTTTTTTGCACCTTCAGTGACATCCCGCTCCAAACTTATACAACCTCCCTAGAACTTCGGGCATCTGTTATCATATCATTACCCTCTGGTCCTTGGAGGCTTTTTTGAAAGTATAGCTCATGAACAAATCAACTGCTTCCTTCTATCCTTAGGTGAAATACTTTATTTGTATTCTTAAGAGGGCTACGCTCCTAGAACTCCTAGATACTTTTTCTCTCTTAACAATACTTAGGTATTTTTTTTGATTCACAGAAAAGTCCATTTCCAATATAAGTGATTTTACCAACTCCTGCTTCTTAAAGATACCAATATATCTTTAATATAAAGATATACTTTACAGTATACTTATTAAAGCAGTGGTCGCCAACTGGCGGGACATGGCCCACTGGTGGGCCGTGGCAAAATTTTGGCGGGCCGCAAAGAAATGGCCCCCAAAAGCAATTAATCTCGGCTGCACAGTTCTTGCACCTCCTGGCTCTCCGAGGGACCCTGGAGTCAGGCCCCTGAGATGCATGCGCCAACCAGCTCCTATACCTGGCGCCGGCAGCAACAGCAGTCCCCTCCCCCAGCACCCGCTGTCAGCTCTTCTCCATTAGTTCTCTAGCTCTGAATTGCTCCCGGCTCTCTCTCTTTCCTCCCCCTTGCCCACGCGCAGGCAGGAAAGGAAAGGGAGATGGAGCCGTGCACAGCTCTCCCCTTTTCCAGCTCTTGCTGCCTCTCCCAACACCGAAGCCTCGGAAACGCAGGCAAAGCCACCGCAGCGGTAGCATCCCGAGTTGCCTTAGCATGCTCGGTTAGTTAAGAATCACCCTACCCAGAGAAGGAAGTGGTGCTGGAGGAGGCAGTAGTGGAGAAGCAACTCAGGGCGCTACCGCTGTGGTGGCTTTGCCTACGTTTCCAAGGCTTCGATGTTGGGAGAGGCAGCAAGAGCTGGAAAAGGGGAGAGCTGTGCATTGCTCTGTCTCCCTTTCCATTCCTGCCTGCACGTGGAGATGAAAGAGAAAGAGCCGGGAGCAATTCAAAGCTAGAAAACTAATGGGGTGAGCTGACAGTGGGCACTGGGGGAGAAGATTGTTGTTACCGCCATTGCCGTGTGTGGGAGCGTGCATCTCAGGGACCTGAGCCAGGAGGCACGGGAACTGCAAATGGGAGCGTTTGATGATTTCAAAGAACTCCCGGAACACGGTAGATTAGTGTTTTGTAGGTCTCAGTGAAAGAGTGAGCTTTGTTTCATCTCCTTTCCTCCCCTAGTAATGCGAGAGATGCTTTCTTTCTCCCCCCACCACCCTGAAATAATCACTGGCTGTGGCTGGGTTTGGCAGCGAAGTGCTAAAGCTAGAGAAGTGCCCCCAGGGACACCTTTCCTTGCCTGTCTCCAAGTGATGCTGGAAGACCACCCCCCCCCCCAGATTTTCCTCGGCTGCAGATCTGAGCCTCTCAATCCTCCACCAGGGATCTGAAAGGAGGTCCCACTTTCTCCCCTCCCCCAATTAATCACCAAGAGTGGCAGTCCTTCTGCAGGCAGATGCCTGCTGAGAAGCCCCTGGAGTGGCAAGGAGAGCAAAGCCCCCTTTCTGCCTGCTTCTCCCAGCGGCAGTTGCCCCGAGGCCCCTCAGCTCAGACACACACACACACACACACACCGCCCGCTATTCTGTCTCTTTGGAAGATGCCACGTGGGGAGAGGCTTCCAGCCCGGAACATTTTGTTATCTTTAAGCATTTACATTTTTGTTATCATTAAATGTGTGTGTGTGTATACGTGTGTGTGGGTGTACATGTATGTATATATATATATATATACACACACACAGACATGGATCTTTGGGTATTCGGGTTTTCTCTCGCGTAAAATTGGAAGTATCTTGGCGACGTTTCGACGAAATCTCATTTGTCATCTTCAGGCTTGTGTCTGGCTTTGTGCTTCTCGGAGTAATGTGAGCTTGCAGCTGCTTCTTCCTTTTAACTGCTAGTGGGGGTGGGACTTGATTGGGTGGGGGCTTGGCTGTGTTCTGATGGGCTGGGGTGTGTTCTCATTGGTTGGGGGTTTGGCTGTGTTCTGATTGGTTGGGGGGTTGGCTGTGTTCTGATTGGCTGGGGTGTGTTCTGTTCAGGTGGGGGCTTGGTTGTGCTCAGGTTAGTCTTAGTTGCCGGGGGATTTGAACACACACCCAGCCAATCAGAACACAGCCAACCCCCAACCAACCAGAACACAGCCAAACCCCCAAACAATGAGAACACCCCCCAGCCCATCAGAACACAGCCAAGCCCCCACCCAATCAAGTCACACCCCCACTAGCAGTTAAAAGGAAGAAGCAGCTGCAAGCTCACATTATTCGGAGAAGCACAAAGCCGAAGATACAAGCCTGAAGATGACGAATGAGATTTCGTTGAAACGTCGCCAAAATACTTCTAATTTTATGCGGGAGAAAACCCAAATAACCAAAGATCCACATACAAATACCTGCGAAAACCTCAGAAAACAAATACACACACACACAAATTTATATTTAACATAAAAAATTATATTAAATATATTAGCTTTTTTAAAAAAATTGTATTAGCTGTCCTCGGGATTTAAAAGTATGAGTTTGGTGGTCTCTTAGATCCAAAAGGTTGGCGACCCCTGTATTAAAGTATCTAAGATACTTTGAGAGAAACTATAACTATATAAATTCATACCCAAATAGATTTGGCTACTCACTTTGGTGAAAGTACTGGCGGACTGACAAAAGACCTTAGGGCATCTTTTACCATGTCTTGCATAAGGTGTGTACCAAACACTTTTTTATTGTCCACAAGAAAAGTGGTCTGAAACAAAATGTATCTTCGTTACTTTACATGGCTAGAAACATAATTTTCAATCTTTTATTGTACTATTTCCAACTTGCCTGTAACAGTGATCTTGAAAGAACACAGGGTGATTGTTCACTAAATTCACAGAAAAAATCCTAATTTATAAACAGAATAAGAAAACTATGGTTAATATTTTGTATAAAGTCAAACTGCTCTTTAGATATAAAATATCTTTGGACAAAGAACATCTTCCATCAGCAGAAGAGAGTTCCCTACCTCTTCCTCAATGGGACATTTGAGACCCTTCTTTAGGAGTAATTATAAAAAGTAATCGCAGTATTCTATTTCAATAATCTTTTTAAAAATTTCTTCATTCATTGTTTTCTGTTTTTTAAATTGACATATGAAACATGAAATGAGATTTCATTTTAAGTTTAAAAAGCATTCATGAAAAAAGCCCTTGGAATTATTCAAAGATGATGCCTTTGTTTTCCAATTAATATGTTAAAGGTATTTATACTTACTAGTATGCAATGCAAATTGGTTAAATTGATGACTTCGCATACAGTTTTGATTCGTTCTATAAGTTTTGAAAAATAGTTAACCATTTCTTCTCTTTTAATAATTTTTGCATATCGAGGAAAAGTTGGAGGAAGCAATCTCTGATTAACTAGTGGCTCAAACCCCATCATTATAGGGTGATCTAAAAAAGTAATAAATAATTCAGTTATGATTCTCCATTTAAGTTCTCTGTTATATAATAGTTAGCTAATCAATGAACAGCTTATCAATTAAGGAACAACTTTCAAAGTTTTAATTTTGTCAGCTAAGCAATTTAAGATTATCAAAATTTATTGAACAGCAAAGCATTCAAGTACAAGGTATAGGTAATAAGGAAGCAAAATGAAATATTGTGCATAAGGATCAGTCTCAAGACAACTAAGTTCTGAAAAACCACACAGCAATACTACTTATTTGTAAAATCTGAATATACAATGACAGAAAGCTAGAAATCTGAACTTATCCTATGAAGGAGAAAAGAGAATATTGAAGATACTCTCAGTGAAGATCCCCAGTTGAGAAAGGATGAAAGAAGGGCTCATAGACAGTCTGAATTTTGCTAAACCATTTAAGAATTCTATGGCTGATCTCAATGACACACAAAAATGACCATCTTTTTCTTTCAACAAACTACTAAATATTTCTATTTCTAGAATCTCAAATCTGAAGTACCTCCTTGTACTAACAGGAAGTTTTGAATATGTCTGTGTCTCAGGAAGAATGCCAAACTGAGACAGAAAAGTTTAAATAACCCTCTTTCCCAGTAAGAGCCAGGGAACATTCCTAAAAGCAAATGCTTACCTCCTTTGGTGGTATCATTCTGAGCCTGAATACCATGATGTATTAAATTGTGAATCGCAGACAGCAAATCAGCAGCCTGAGTCAGCAACTTCTGAGCTTCTGCAACTGCACTAATCTGTTCAGAAACAAATTTTAAAAGCTTATGTACAATAAAACAATTCCTGTGTTAAGAATTTGTATGAAAACAGAAAGCATAACATATTAGTGTTACCTTACTCTATCATATCCTATCCTTGCTTATACATATTAGATCTAAAGATGCATCTCATCTTTAAACATTCATTTACTTTATGATACTTTAAAAATTCAAAATCAGTCTTACAGTCTTGATTATTGTAAAGTAAAATTACAGCTTTTAAAATGGGTAGTGGCAACATGGCCCCTCATTCCTCTAAGAACTCTACCTACCTCAAAATGTTGCAATTGCTACAGTGAAATTGCTTCAGTTCTCAGCAAAAACTGAAATGGCAAGCAA
This sequence comes from Pseudonaja textilis, assembly GCF_049901715.1. NCBI lineage: Eukaryota > Metazoa > Chordata > Lepidosauria > Squamata > Elapidae > Pseudonaja > Pseudonaja textilis. The sequence goes on along the minus strand of NC_141991.1, from coordinate 197,704,514 downwards.
TGTCAGCTTAAGTTCCCATGAGAGTTCAGCCCTGACAAGAGCATTCACATTAACATGTAAGTGTGTGCTCTGGGGCATGAAATTCTGAATTTTTTGAGTGTATTTTGGCACTTTATATTCTCAGCTTATCAGTGAGTATATATGGTAGTTTCTAAATGTAGAAGCTCTACATAATAACCTGCACGAACTTATAAAGAAACAATTTGAGGCAATTAAAATGTGTTTAAGAATTATCAATTAATAATGGGTAGATATTTAGGAAGGTAGACAATGGAAAAGGGAGAAATGTTTAAAATGAATTGTCAGGACATAGATGCAGATAGGGATAAAGATCCAAGAGACGAATATGGGAGGCAAGTTAAAAAACGAACAATTAAAGCTTTAGAGCGGACAAGAGATGTTAAAAGTTAGAATAGGGATAGAAATAAGAGAGGGGGGGAATATTAGTATACACATTTTTATACAATAAGATAAAAGTAATAAGAGGAAAGATTAGAAATTGAATGATGGTATTATGTATGTATGTTTAAACAGTATTGTGATTGGCACTGTAATAATGTATTGAAACACTGAATAATTAAATAATGAAAGTCTATAATTTAATACAAATATTTGTATCAACACTAAAACTACATAAGCTTGAGGAATGTAACAAATTTGATTACTAGCACTATTTTTATTTATTTTTAAAATGTATGATACCCAGGTGCCACACTGTTCACACATTGATATGGATATATTGTAAAATAAAATAAAAAACTTGAAATTGTAACAAAAGAATATTCAATTAATCATACCTCTTTTTTGGTAAAGGCTATTAATACAGTCAGTAATATCCGAGTAAACTTCACTCTGCTGAAAACTGCAAAGCACTGCTGATGCTATTGGAAAATTAATTTCAAAATTAATAATTTAAAAATATTATATAAGAGAAGGTTTGTAGCTTAAGCTGTTTGTTACGTATGTATGCATATAAAAGTTGTGTAGTTACTCTGAACACTGAAACATCTGGATGAGTTAAAAATAATAATAGTGTAAGAGTGCAATTTTTAAAATTGTACCTTAAATATGACAAAAGTGCATGATTACCATTAAAAGCAATGTCCAATTCAAGTCCTGCCAAAATCAAGACCCAAAAAATCTTCCCACCCAGGAATCTTACAATTCTAACCAATTAATCTTTTATATATAATTTCATTTTTCAGCTTAGGATGCTTTTTATGTAACCTTATACAGAATACAAGCATTCTTACTTCAAGTTCTACTTCTGGATCTCTCTCTTCTCCTTGTCGGCTTCGAGTGCTCTAAAATAAAAGGCATTACAACAATTTAATGGAGTATTATATAATGAAGTATTATATAACTTCATAGTCCATATACATGGACCATATAACTTCATGTCATATACATGTCGTCTTTGTGCAAAAATAAGTAATATGTTCTATATTATAAACACTTAAACTTCCAATTCACTTATGGAATCAGAATCGAAGTACTTATGAAATGTGTATCCATCCCATTCACATCTAAAGCATGACATCTAAACATCCTTTCATGGTTCTATATTCATTCCTATCTGATAAAGTCATTTAATTCAAAAATAAATTTCAGTTAAACAACTGCCTTACATTTTGGGACAAGAGCACAGAAATTAACAATGTAACAAGCCAAATACCTACCAATATCCCAATTCTTGCTATTCATATTACTGGTATCTCTGTACCAAATGTATCATACAGCATGGAATAACTTTATTTTACATTTTAAAGTATAGCACTCCAACTGTTTTACTGATTCTCTACGTTATACAGTCAAAATATTAGTGTTGTATTTTTGAACAATTTGTCCATATTTAATTATACTAGAAATAGCCTTATATACCTAACTTCTGAAATAGCCAACAGAAATACCTTAACTCGCCGTTGCAGGTCATCTTCAACATCCTTTAGCATACCTTTAGCATGAAAAAATATTACTCAGTTCAGCAATATGAATGCTACTGGAGGGAAATATTACTTATCTACAAAAGTCTGAGAACATGATCAACAGATCCTGGTGTTTTCCAAGACTCTATTGAGCTGGTTTTTTTTTTACTTTTTAAAAAAAAGAAAGACAGCATTTTGGAAAGCATCAGCTGCTTGGTTTCCAGTTGTCTTAAATTCTATCCCTACTTTTAGTAGAGGTCTCTAGGGCAATCTAGAAAACTTTCTGGAAAGGGCAGGAGGCAAGATTACTTTTAGCCACCAATCAAAGATGAACAATTTAATCAATATACTATATTTCTATTAGGAACAGTACTGAAGACAGGCAATGATACAGATAAAAATAACTTCAGAAAAAAAACCCTAATACACCTGGCTAAGAATTTGCATTAAATTACAGACTTTGGTTTTCAGTGTGGTCCTAGGTCTCCTTGTGTTTAATTCTTTATACTAATTAAAAACTTGGATGTTCAGTTTTTATTCCTACTTCAGAGTGCATGCATAAAAACGTTTTTCTTTAGAATCATACAATTTGTAATACTACATTGAAATTTGTTTATTTTATTCAGAAATGTATATAGCTGCTCAGTTGCCCAAAGCAACTCTAGGTGGCTTACAACCAACAAAAAGATATAATATAGAAAAGAAAAACAAACAAACAATGATAGTGTGCACAACTTAGACATTATTCACTCAAACTAACAAATGACTATATTCTTCCAGTAAAGAGACAATGAATTTGAATTTTACCTGTAACTCGAAGATCTGTCACACTGTTTGCCATTTTAAAACCGTATGTCATAGACTGAAAATCTTCCTGAATACAAAAGCGGGTGGGGGTGGGAGAGTGTGGACAACAAAATTTTAACATTCAAAATTTTAGGAATTAATACTATTCCCATTTCTGTATGACTTGCTCCATAGCGTATATTTTATATATACAGTTTCCTAAATAATACCATAAACATTGATGAAAAAGGAAGCTTTACGATGGTAGTGATTTCAGGTTTAATTTATGAAATAGTTTAAATGAACTGCATTTTCCTAATTCAAAAATTACAAGAAATCTTGTTTTCAATTGAAAGAGAGATTTAATTGGTTTAGTCACAAGCTTTCTTACTTTATGGATTTGTTCATAATAAATAAAACAGCACATATATTTTAAGAAAATTTATATGGCTGCATAACTCACTCCCAGCTTTTATTGGCATTTTGAGTTTTATGAAATACTTCCAACTAAGTAAGGGCAAACCTGTTTTAACAGCACTCAGTACAAGGAGGGATACATCAAATGCAAAGTAATGAAGAGTTTTGCATCCATACATGTAAGCTACCCTACAAGTATAGATGTTCCAGAAAGTGTATCTTTAACTGAAAATTAAAGAGGAAAACTTATAAACTTAGCAAATAAAATGTAAAAGTGAAATTAATATCCTGAGAAAGAGTCCACTATAATTAAAAAGACAAAGATACTAAGGGATAATAAAAATAATGCATAAAAACTGTAAGGATAGCTAACTACATTTTGCAATTTTATTGAAAGTGGGAAAACATTAAGTCAAGAAGAAACTCACCTCTTCAAATACTGCTGCTTTGTTTACTTTTTCTCTAGCAATATCGCAAATTTTCAGGATACCCAGGGCAAATGCCTTCATAGCAGGATCCTCAATGAAGTCAGGATTATGAATGTAGAGACAGGTGAATACTGTCTGTGCCAAGGAATGGCCTTCTAGCCACGTTATCTGAAAATATTGAGTAGGTAATAAGGAATGTGAAGCCATTTGTGGGGCATCAAAAGATTTTTTTTAAAAAAAACTTGTTTTGTCCAGAGCATGGAAGAAACTTTTGAAAAATGTCTTGCTTTGTTATCCACACAGAGCTCTTGAAAACGCCACTCTTGAGCCTGGAGTATTTTTTTCAGTCCTGGTATAAATAATGCATGGATATAGTAACAGACACAAACTCCTCTCATTAAGTATCTACTTAAATATCTATCTAATACTATGATAATGGTTATACCTATGATGACCATATTTTCTTGGAAAAAACAAAAGATAAATCTGAAAAAGGGACAAGCCCAAAAGAGGTTCATAAGGATAACAAAAATTGTGCATATTTATAACTTTGCTTTACAAAAGAAAACAAAAGAGTGAAACCAAGAAAATAATGAAATGAAATCAATCTAAAGGACACCTTGCTATCCCTTATAATAAAGGGTATATCACTGTTGTAAGTTACACCACAGATTAGCCCCCAGTATACTCTAGTTTTGACTAGACTTCATTTACTTTCATTAGGGCCAAGTGGTTGATGATGTTAATGGTGCAATATACCAATGTACAGCCATAAGAATCCTGATCTAGCCAGGGCCTTTGTAATATGGACCATTATCTGAGAGGGGGGAAAAAGCCAGATAAACCCCTTCCTAATTCTGTCCAGAATACTGTAGTCTATTGTGCCTTGATATTTCAATTCCATTCATGGGCTGCACCGGCATATGGCTATGCTTCCTGGCTCCCTATTATAAAAAAAACTGATTGTACCCATCCCATATGATTATCATGTATGGAAAGAGAAAGTTTTTGTAAGTTAAACAAAGGAATTCCACTTTATTAAAGTTGTGTCCAAACACAATGGCTTTAGAAATTATTTGTTTCAGAAAACGCATCAACGCAATTTTCATGCACAATGAAGACTATTTTAGCACAAGTAATCTTATTATCTTCAATAAGATCTACTCTCTAAATCAGGTTTTTGGAGCTACAACCTTGAAAATTAGTTAATAAATTTGACTTAAATTCAGAATTAAAATATTCTGCACAAGCTACTTTTATTAATCCAAGTCTACTTTTATTAATCCAAAACCTACTTTAAGGGCTTAAAAAATGTTATTTCCATTCATGCAACATTAAAAACATTAGATTCTTACCAAGCAGCAAAAGCAAGTGTCCATTATTCCTATCAATTCAGGCAAGGATAAATCTTTAACTTTAATGGTTCCATCCTTTAAAAGAACAAGGGGAAAAACTTGAATTTCTATTAGTAATAAGTGAAAATAAAATTGTGAGAAAATATTTTCATTCACTGTTGCAATTACTAGCTGAGACAAGGGATTTGGTTCTCTTCTGACAGGCACAACTGACTGATCTATGAAGGAGAATAAAGAAGGATGATCTACTACTGTAGCAGTTTTTCTCACCAGATTCACTATTGTAATCTAAAGCCTCAGTGTGCTCTCTAACATAGAAAACCCTGCCTCTGTCCACATCCCCCTAGTGTGATACAGTCATTCACACTTTGAACTATCCTGCCCATTATGGTCTTTATTCCCAACAAACATAACTACAATCCTCTCCTGCAGAAGGTCATCTATTCCTGCAGAATATGAATGCTGATATTATTTACAATAGGTATTTGAGTTACCCTGTTTTCATTTTGCTAGCTCGTTTTTTAATTTCCTGCATTGTATAACTTTGATTAGGACTAACTCCTGATTACTCTGTAAATCATTCTGAGAATCTCAAGATGTTTTTAGATTCTTAAATAGTGAGTAATAAAAAAATAATATAAGAGAATCCTGGATCAAATGTATTATTTCAATGCCTTTCAATCAGGCTCCAGGATGGAATAGAAACAGCACTGCTGTTGCTCCACTGAATGACTATCAGCACCTGAATGAGCATAGGGCAATCACATATCTTGTTAAACCTCTCAGCAGCATCTAGTATCATTCATCATTATTATAGTCCTGAGTGGGTAGATCTAGATAGTGCGATCAAGAAAAAATAGCTGCTGGCTCCTCCTAGTGGGTTGCTACAGAACTTACGCTCATTTTTTAAATTTATATGCTGCCCAGCTCTGGTATCACAGATGCTGCAAATTATCTTTATTCAGTATCTCCTTCAGGAATATTGAAGGACTCAATTGGACAAAGCCTGCTCAAACTGAAAATCAGAAAGGTAGGAGTATTTTCTCAAAAACCATTCATTCCAACAGTGGCTCTAGATAAAATTATATTCCCCTTATATAGCGAGTCTACAATCTGAGGGAACTCAAGCATTCAAGATTCTACTTATATAGCTGATAGCATCCACAGATGACAAAAGTCATGCTTCTTTGCCTAGCTTTTCAAATCAAATATTTTAGCAGGCTTTTCTAGTTTTTACTTCATTTTTAACTCATAATGCTCTTTCTTTTAACTCAAATGTTAATAAAAACTTTTATTGTTGTTCTTTTGATAATACTTTGAACTACCTTAAGTCTATTTATTTTGCAGGATACAATTTATATAATAAACATAAATATCATCTACCCTCAACAGAATTATTTCATTGAGTGTTTTTAAGATGTTTATGATACAAGAGACATTCTTTAATTAGGATCAAGTTTCAATGTGCATGATTTGCTCTAAACCTGAAAATCAAACTCATGATCGTTCAGCATTAACTGCTATCAGAAGTCATCTGTTTTTAAATATTATTTGTTGGTTTTTTTCCCACTAATCAGTTGAAGGATCTTTGGTGTAGTATAAGGAAGAAAAAGAAGAACTTAAAGTCCTTCATCTCAGTCTTAATGAAATTCACACTTATTACAATATTTGTATTCATGTAACAATGAATTATTTTTATAATTCATTAAACAGTTGACACTAAAACTAACCTTGATAGCTTGTTCGAAGTTAAGAACTTTACGATTAACTTGGTTTCCAATCATACCCGCATCCATCTTAGGATCCATCATTTCAATAGCAGACATGGCTTCAAACAGACCAAAACTAAGGATGTTTAGAAAAGAGAACTATGTTACATTAGCAACTTAAACAAAATTAATGCTTCTGCAGTTAAAATGTATTGTGCAAACTTAAATATCCATCTTAAAAAGTACATCCAGAATATACTCTTAAGAAAGTAGAAATGGAGAATGTGAAAAATTACTAATGAATATATTTTCAGTAAAAAAAGCAAATCTAACTAGGTATTAAATGTAGAGCTTGAGTATTATTTTGTTTTCCGTAATTTTTATCTTCATCTACTTTTACGATTTTTATAGTAAGAAACCAGATAATTAGACCGAAAGATATCTATGCTAACATAAATGATCAACATCCCATACATATATTATACAGTCTGTTATATAACTCTATAGCATTTTGAAATGTGTCTCCCTTCTATTTGTTACTGACCATACCCTTAATTGTGAAAACTGGAATACATAGAGAGAAATGTTTACTGATTATTGTACTTAGGGCAAATAACCTCTCTCTAAAACAGGGGGGTCAAACTTGTGGCCTGCAGGCCAGATGAGTCATGTGATGGCCCTGCCCCCACCTAGTTTAGTGAAGGGGAAAAAAGTCCCCATATGTCATGTGACAACGCTGTGACAATGCGAGTTTGACAACCCTGGTCTAAACTAAACATTAAGCAAAGCTCTCCACTTCCATTAAAAATCATTTTTAGAAGCATTATCACCCCTATTTATACTGGTTTGGATTCAAATTTAAAAGATTCATTGAAGTTAATGAGACAACTGGATTCAATACAGTATGTTCCTAACTTTTTCTGTAACTTCTAGCTTCCTAACTCAAGCAGCACATTTCAAAAAGTAACCCCGATAACCCCAAGCCATTAACACCAATGACGAATGCCAGTGTTGTCTCAGCAAAGATTCATATGCAAATCTAACACCAACTAGTTGAATGAAATTTATCACAAATTCCAATGTTTAAATGACCAATGTATTAAAATAAAAAAATAAAATGATGTAATAGTGTTTCTACACTATCAAAAATCACTGAATCTAAATCTACTTTTTATGACAAAAATATATATTTCAAGCTTTAAGAGATTTTTTTTCTTCAAACATTATCAGAACAAATAGAGAATATTGCCTAATTTCAAACAGTTTATACAGAATTTAAGTTTGATTGAAGATGTATATTTTACAGTAATACAAATTTTAATTGTTTGTCCATACTACTCATATAATAACATACACTTTTATACCCAAGGTGTCAGAATGTACCACTGAAATGAAGGATCTACCAAGCATTTGTTTCACATCTGAAGATATATATATTTATATATATATAAAACAAGTATAAACTACTGTTCTTATGATAAACTCACAGTTTGTCATGAAGCAACTCTCCTAACTTCAATTCTAAAAAAGAATTACAAATGAGTTAATTAGAAAACACTCCAAATGGTATTTTCATATACATCATATAATCAAAAATAAATTCACACTGTGAAAGTATATATTTGTATAGGTAGTCCTTGATTTATGACCAGCTGCTTAATGACTGTGTAAAGTTACAACCAACCCTCAAAAGCTACTTATGATCTAGTTTCGAACAACTGCTGGTCATGGTCTGATGACCAAATTTGGGGCACTTGGCGATCGGCCTGCATTTATGGCCATTTTCAGGAGACCGTCAGTTCTAGTCCTGCCCTACGCATGAGGTTGGCTGGCTGATCTTGGCCCAGTCATTCTCCCTCAGTCCTAGGAAGAAGACAATAAGCCACTTCTGAAAAATGTTGCAAAGAAAACCGCAAGGACTTGTCCAGGCAGTTGCCAAGAGTTCAATCCTGACTTGAAGATACAAAATAAAACAAAAAACTTGCTCAGATAGCAGATTTTATGAGAACTGGGAATTGCCTCCTTTCTCATCCAAATCTCTTATCACTTGAACACCTACTTAGAATACTGGGATGAGCCTCAGGAACAGAGTGAAGGCTCTGAAAAGATGCACTCCAGAAATGTCCAGTCATTATGAAAAAATTGGAAAAAAAAACCTGGGAAGTTTTCAAAAGTGGGGAAATGTTCATCATTTCATTTTCATTGCACAAATGCTGATACTAGTTATAGAGGAGGACAAGATACAAGACACAAAAGGGTTGTGTCATCTGATGCTGTTAGTGAACTGAGTTTTGACAATTCAGGGCAATCAAAACTATTTGACACTTTCAAGTAATACCGTTCAATCCTCTCCAGAAAAATCTTTGGTTATATATTGTAAATTTTCTCATAATACTCTCACACAATTCCTATTTATGTTTAGAAGCATCATCTAAACCCCGTATTCAGCATGACTTACCTTTACAGCAATCTTCAAAATCTTGGGTGATGTCTATCCAGCTTGTGTTACCCTTTTCCATCTTCTCAGCTATATTCATCTCCCATCCTGAATCATCATCATCTACAGCAGCTTTCATAACCATGGCCTTAAACCTGCACAGATGTTAGGACATTTAAAAATTAAGCCTGGAAACTCTAGCAGTCTAGCCAAAGGACAGTGGACCCATTTTAACTCCATTTTCTGCATTTATACAGGTAGTCCTCCACTTATGACCACATTTGAACCCCAAATTTCTGTTGAGAGATTTGTTAAATGAGTTTTGCTCCATTTCACGACCTTTCTTGCCACAGTTGTTAAGTGAATCACTGCAGTGATAAGTTAATAACCTGGTTGTTAAGTGAATCTGGCTTCCCCACTGACTTTGCTTGTCAGGTAGCCAAAGGGGATCACATGACCCCGAGACACTGCAATGGTGGTAAGTGTGGTAAGTATGAACCAGTTGCCAATCATCTGAATTTTGATCACAAGCAGGGAAATGCTGCAAAGGTCGTAACTGTGGAAAAACAGTCACAAGTCGCTTTTTTTCAGTGCCACTGCAACTTTGAACGCTCACTAAATGAACTGTTGTAAGTCGAAGGCTACCAGTACAGTGGACTGACCCCCACCAGCTGTGTCACTACACCTCGCTTCTGATTCAGAGTATCCAGAAAGCAGAGCCAGAGACTTTAAAATACGGTTTTGCCTATCGCTGTGCTGGGAGCGGCCGAGGCTAGTTGGGAGAAGCCTTTGTGCCCCACCAATACCCAAATCGGCGAGGTGCAGAGAGGCAGGCATGGTATCCCTCGACCCCAGACAGAGCAAGGAAGGATTCCTCAGCAAAGGGAGTCTAGGGAGTCGGCCTCTCACCTGCCTGTCCACCGGAGATGGTGGCCACGTTGGAATGCTGCTTCTCAGCCCCGCAACTATTTCTCTAGCCGGCAGCACGTGACGCGGGGTGGGGAGGAGAAGAAAGGTGGGCGTCGCTTACTCGGTCTCCTCCGAGCCTCTGCCCTCCGGTCTCGCGCAGCCGGCTGGAGAAAAACAACAACACAACTACTTCCCTTTCCCTTCCCCAGCGTAAAACCATTCAGCCGCAGCGAATGCAGAACGCCCCCCCCTACCGCGCTTGCGCAGAATTCTATTTACTTGACGAACCCCGGATGAGAGGGCTCTAGGGTCTGTGGAACCCTGTTTTTCCATAGAGATAAAAAGAAGAGAAGGAGCCGCAGAATGCAGACCGGATTTCCTGTCGCGGTTCTTTGTTGGAACTCTCGCTTCTCTGAATGGTAACCACGGTTGGCAGCGCTGGGTTTTCAAATTCAGATTTGATTTCTTTCTTTTTTTTATGTATACCTGTCCAAGTGTCTAGATTTTTTTTTTTCATTTTAAAATGTACTGTAAATTTTTCTATACATTATATATTCTATGTATTAAGTAGGTAAAATAATGAAATTTTAAACTGATCTCTTGTGGATGTTGTTTGCAATTGTTAATGCGTGTAGAATCTGGGCTTATTTGAGTTGGGTTTATTTGAATGCGAAATCTTAGTTATTTTTTAGAAAACCCCGCCGGCAACTATTTGAATTGCTTAGAAGAAAATCGGGCTTTTAGTGTAATAGTTTCGAAATACCAAGTTATTTTCAACAAACCAACTCAGAAAATAGAGAAATTTTCGTGTCCCCACCCCCCACCCCCCGGCCCGGAATCTTTATGTCAGCGCAAAAGTCATATTTCCGCTTTGTAGTCTTTATGCACCACTGCATTGCATTGTCTGATTTCATTATAGCCCTTCTTATAATTAAACAGGGATTTTTTTTCCATATTGTAAGTTGCAGCTTGTGGGAATGTGGCTTTTTTTGTTTGCATGAGGCGTCTACCTATGGCTAAGTGATCCCTGATTTACTTACCTCGGTTCTCACAATTCCTTGTATTATAAAAAGGTGCTTTGGCTGGTTTTATTCAGCTGTCTACATTTCTTGTGTTGTAAAAAATCAACCCGGTTTTAGTTAAATAGCCTTTTATATTATCTACATTTGGAAAACAGTAAACTCTGTAAATAGTTTTTCCAAAGCTTGGTTGTTTGCCTGCAGATGTTTCATTATCTCATTAGTAACATCATCAATGTTTTCCTCTCAACTATGAAAGAGAAGCAGCCAAAAAGTAATCCAGAGCTATTATATTTATTTTGCAGGTCTTGGGGTGTTAGCAGAAAAAATAATATGGCAACTCAGTAATTAAATCTAGTATTATCATTAAATCATAGAGGACAAAAGGGAAAAAGGTAGCTTAACATACAGGCTGCTTCTGATCTTTCTTTGCCGCAAACCGTACATTCATATGCTTAACTTAGATGTAATTGACTGATTTATGCCATATTATGTATACCGTAATACAAACATAACTGAAGCCAATTGGATATGATATCTCTAGCTATAAATATTATTTTTGAAAGATTTATAACGTTACTTGCAATAAGAAGCTGCCATATAACCTACAATTAACTGTAAACATATTCAAGTGTAATAAGACATAAGACATAAGAATTTTATTTGTCATTACACTCGCAAGCGGGTGCAACGAAATGAGGTGCTCTTCCACAAGTAAAACTGGACAACACTATTGAAAGAAAAATAAAATTAAACACAACAGACCATACAATAATCTCTATACAATTTAAAAATGTAAATACCCCATTACTCTCAGCCATTAAATTCCACAAAATCTTATGACCCTGCATTCAAACTCAAAACTGCACTTGGATAAAAACTGTTCTTAAATCTAGTCGTCCTTGTTCTTAATACCCTGAATCTCCTTCTCGATGGTAATAGTTCAAAGAGCTGATGTCCCGGATGAGAGGAGTCATTCAATATATTAAATATCTTCCTCTTACATCTATTCCTATACCGTTCTTCCAAAGAGGGGAGTGAGCAGCCAATGATGTTTTGGGCCATCTTAATCACGCTCTGAATTGCCTTTTTCTCTGCCACTGTGCAGCTCGAGAACCATACACAGAGACAGTAGGATAATATACTCTCAATTGAACTCAGATAGAAGGTAGTCAGTAGACTCTCAGCCAGTTGTTGTTTCCTAAGAATCCTTAGTAAATACAACCGTTGTTGTGCCTTCTTAATTAAAGCAGCGGTGTTTGCACTCCAGGTCAGGTCATTTGTAATGATGGTCCCGAGATACTTACATTCAACCACCTGTTCCACACGAACTCCCTTTATATACAGTGGCTGAATGTCTGCTCTTTTTTCCTATAGTCCACTATAACCTCCTTGGTCTTCTTAATGTTAAATAGAAGATTATTATTTTTGCACCAGTAGGATAGCTGTAATACCTCATCCCGATATGCAGACTCATCATCCCCAGAAATAAGTCCTACAAGCGTAGTATCGTCTGCAAATTTTATTATCTTATTGTTGCGATGTTTATTTGTGCAATCTGATGAATAAATGGAGAACAGTAGTGGACTAAGGACACAACCTTGCGGAGTGCCAATGCTAAGTGTCTTGACAGTAGAAATATAATCATTCAGTTTAACTCTTAGTGGACGATTTGTTAAAAAATCCAATATCCATAAACAAATAGAATCTGGAAAATCTAGATCTTTGAACTTGGCTATTAATCTGTGCGGTATGATGGTATTGAAAGCAGAACTAAAATCTGCGAACAACATTCTTACATAATTCCCCGGTGTTTCCAAATAATACCACAGTAAAATGCAAATGAAGTTTAAATACATGAAAGGAATAATACTAAATACTAAAAGTATTTGTAACTTGATTTTGAAAGCTAGAAGCTTAGAAAATAAAATTAGCTTGGCATTCACTTTTGAGCATGTGCCATAAATTAAGTCATAGAGGTGCAATAATTTTAAGGATAAAAGAGTGCAGGCAAACCAAAAGGTTAATATAGATATAAAAAACACCTTCCACATTCATAAATTGTTCATCCCATCCGAGTTCTAATATAACTGCAGCTCACACAAATATGGATTGTTATCACAGATACGAATTGCTGTCACTATTTGTTCTTGCTGTGCCTAAAAAAATCAAATAGTAAAGTCAGAAGTTTTTAAACTTGCTGCTATAAAGAGCAGTTCAAAAGAAATGAATGAGTTTGAAAATTCCTGACAACTGATTACAGGTATTATATAATATTAAGCTGCATCCCAAGTAAAATGGTTTTGAATTTATTTCTAGTGAAAAGTTTTTATATTATGAATTTGTAAGGTTTTATTGTTTTATTTCTTAAATTCTGATTGCTAAAAATGAATATTATATTCTTGTCCAACTCTAACCATAATGAAGTCATGAGTTCTGTTTTGGTTGGGAGAGGAAGTTTTTGGAGGGTATCAAAGCATTATTATAATTTTTAAAGCAACATCTTTTTAAAATATGTTGTAAACTTCAGAAACTTTTGCTGATATTAATTGCTGTGATGTATAAATAGTCTTAATCATATAATCTTCCTATGTGCCAGGAAGTCCTAAAACATGATTCTGTGTTATAGAATCAAACTTTATTTTTCAAAATTCAGCATGTACATGTGTAAGCTAATTCAGTAAAAACAAAAGTATTGATGAGTTGTACGATGTAGTCATGAAAGCAAAATATTACATTTAATAGAGCTTCATTCTTACTAATATTACTGCTGCAACCAGACATAACACTGATTGCCTTGTGGAATTTTATCCAAATAAGAAGAAATAAAGCTGAATTATATAGTAAGATTAATGCAACATTAAAGAGTAGCTGTAGGAAAACAAAACATGTTGCTTAAAACATCAGGAATGTAGAAAAGATCCAAGAAAAATGTTCCATCGTGGGAAAGAAGACAACCTATTACAATCTATTATTAGCACAATCACTTTATCCCCAAAGGCTGGACTATTCTTTGCCATTTTTCCTATTCTGGAATAGGAAACATTCAAAACCACACTGGCACCCGAGATGTCCCATGACTTTAGGATTTTTGTTTGAGGCAAAACATTTAACATGGAAAGTATATTTAAAAATTCGGAAAACTCAAAGGGTTTCCTGAAAACTAAATTTAGATTACAGTTAGGTCAGTTTAAGACCTAACTAGAGGACTGGGAACCAGGATCTCTATATCCCTGCTTCAACTGAAGGACAACTTTATTGGATTATCCAGCGTTTTCTGGATTTTGTATATGAAATCCAATAAATAAATAAATAAATAAATAATGCATAAATAAATAAAAAGAAAAAGGGCGGGCAGCAGCACGTGCTGAGAGAAAACGGCTCAATCTCCCCCACCCCCCTCGCGCCATCCCTTAGCGGGAGAGACTAAAGACCGCAGTCCAAAGGGAAGGGCGTTTAGCCTCTCGGCCCGCCTTGGACGGGGAGCATGCGCAGGCTGCGGCTGGGCACGCGCGCGGCGGGGGAGGGGGCCGTGAGAGCGCGGTGACGTCGCCAGGATGCGGGCAGGTTTCTGCCGCGTCCTCGTTCTCCCGTCGGGCGTGTGCGGAGAGTCCGGGCTCGGCGACACCGGAGCCGCGGCGGCCGCTGTCGTTGCCTGTCCGCGGGAGTGGCGGTCGGCGCCTTTGGCGCTGGGTCTGGCCTCGCTTTCTCTCACCTGCGTCCCTCCGAAGCCAGGCCTGCCCGCTCTCCCTCCATCTTCTCGCCGAAGGTGATGCAGTGCTGAGGTACCAGCGCCCGGACCTTAAGGAAGATCGCCGCCCCCTACCTGAAAAAGGTGACTGACATAGCCCGGGGTGGAAGGACACTCGGCTTGACTTATCCCTTTAACAAGCTTTGCCTGTCGGCGGAGTTTTTCAATGGTTTCTGACCTCTGGCGGCGGCACCAGCAGAAGCAAACGGGATAAATATGGAAAGGGGGCAGTTTAGCCGAGGGAATTGGTGGTCTCTGGAAATGGTCACTGAAGAGCAGGTTCGTCATCATGGTGATCTCGCTAGAATAGAAGCAGTAATTCTGGAATGGCTGGCCTCCCCTCCCCCCCGCCACCAAATTTTCTCTCCAAGTATCCTATTTTTCAACGTTCACCTTCATTAGATCACTGTGTCACAAGGTCTGTTTTTTTGGGTGGGGGACTGGTTTATTTTCTGGGATAAATTAGACTAGATTTGAAATCGCGCCTGATTAGGATTCGCAGTGAAATAATGTCGGGTGGTGTTTCGGTTTATTAAAAAGGCATGACTTGTTAGTTTTTCACACTCAGTTGTGGGGGGTGGTGGTGTTGTTCTAAAAATAGCCCATTTGTTTCTTAACTTTCTTTTCCTTGCCACAAAAAAAGGTGATTTATATAGAAACAGCAATACAATTAAAAGTGGTTAAAGCAGTCCAAATGGATGCCAAGGATCTTTTAAAAACAAATCTTATCGTTGACACACAGCAACATTCAGTGTGTATGGATGATAAGCAGCATGAAATTGTATATGGTTAGAATTCCAATACAGCTCAGTAAAACCCAGTTTGCTGTCATGGATGTTTGTGCAGGTGTTTCCCATGCATACCCAGCTGTTCTTTTCTCCCTAGTTCCTGCTATAAGCACAACACGCTTATATATTTGTGGGGAGGGGGATCTGGAGAAAAGTGTGTAAAAATGCATAGTTTTTCAGTTTCTCCTAATGCCTAGCTGCAATTGCTTAAGTATTGTGAAAGAATCCCGCTTTTGATGTGATTGGCTTTGACTCAACAGATGTACACTCAGCCATTATAATGTATAAAGTCTAATGTATGTCTCTGTGTTATATAGCTTGTTCAAGAAACCATGATTCAAATAAAGTATGATTTCATTTGATGTGTTCCTTTAACTGAACATGGTTGGAGTGAGCCATATAAGATATTTCTAGGTAAAAGGAGGCATGAGGAAAAGCCAAACATCTGTTTCTTGTTTTCATTTGAAGGTGCACAACACAAGATGGTCTTAATTTGTATCCAGAATTGTTGTATCCCTACAGTTAGTTTACACAGAATGAATGAAGCCTTAGCCTTCTACACCCCATACTGCTATAAAATATTTATGTTAAGCAGATGTTGGTCCAGTTGAAATAGCAACTGTAATACGCTTCAGAATCTTGGCATATTTATGACAAAGCATTTCTGAGGGAGGTTTTTTAATCTTATCTGGAAAACACAGAAGCCTTTATTTACTAATATGGTGTTTTATTTAAGAATCATATTGCTTGATAATCCCAGTAAGGCGAGGTCAGAGAAAAGCTCTGGTGAACCACTAGTTTGCATAGGGTCTCATGCTTTGGTGATTATGGAAGGCAAATACACTTTGTAATAAATCATATGAAGACTTCAACATAAGTAGAAAATCTTTTATTTCAAATAGTTTTTCTCATGAATGTAAATGTATATGTAAATTTATATGGTAAAACTCAGTGGTCATCAGTGTTCTTGGTTATACTTGGGAGAGGAGAAACTCTGGGGAACTGCTCAGGGAAGTAATAATCAACTAAAATCATTTCTGTTCCTTCCATTTATGGAATTCTTAGTTGGATCAAGGGAGCTTTCCATGATGAAAGGCCAAATTGATATAACCAGTAATTGGTAAAGTCATCTTTTGGATCTCATGGGCTCCTGCAATTCTTTGCATAATATTTTTTTAAAAATAAAATTTCATTACAAAATGTACATTTGTAAACACTGAAAAGATGCGATAATCAACACAAGGTGTTGGAAGTACCGTGTTTCTCACAAAATAAGGCCGGGCCTTTTTTTTTTTTTTTTTTTTTTTGAGCGCACACACACACTCCCTTTGCCCCGAGGCCGCTTCTACCAGCCGATCGAAGTGGTTGGTGACTGCACTTGGGGAGCTTCCATCGCTCGAAAGAGACTGCCTAAAGGCGAGGGGACACGGGCAGCCATGCCACGCCCTGAAGCAGGTGGGGACTCTGCCTTTGGGGAGCTTCTATCCGCTATCGGAATATTCTAGCCTAGGCTACCTGCAGGGCACTCCTAAAGGCAATTTTTTTCCCTTCCCCCCCATTTCTCTTCAGCTCATGTAGTTCTAACGAATGATGTGAGAAATGGCGGGGAAACGCATGGTTTAAATAGGCCTAAATTTTGGGGTGGGGCTTAATTTCACTTCATGCCTAGAAATCATGCTGTGCCTTCCTATTGGTGGAGGCCGTATTGTTGGAGAAACACGGTAGAGATTTGGGTCTGTGTGTATGAATCAGTGTTGGCGTTGGGTGATTGCTTACACATGTCCCTGCAACTTTCTTAATTACTTTTAGAAGTTATTAGCCATGGTCATCTTCCTACCGCTGAGAGAAAGTGACTGATCAAGCACACCTACTGTAGCTAGCTTCATACCTAAGGTGGGACTAGAACTCAGACTCCTAGTTTGTAGCTTGGTTTCTTTAATTACTATACTAAAATGGCTCTTGAGACTAATAAACATATTGCAATATTTAGAATTCTATCCACATCCTGTTTTATCACTTGAGAAAAATAAATTCCTTGCAAACTATGTTTTTGGCTGGGACGGTCTCCTGCAACCCTTTGCCAGTAAAAACGGAGCTCGGGAAGGCTGCGTGAGCCCTCATGAGCTCTGTTTTCACTGGCAGAGGCACCACGGGCTGGTCCTTCAGTATTTGCAGGGTAGCCCCGCGGGCCAGATCTAAGCACTCCACAGGTCAGATCTAGCCCCTGGGCCTTGAGTTTGATACCCCTGCTGTAATGCAATAGCTAGATGGGTTTCATTCTCCTTAGTGTGACTCACTTTTGAAGACAGACATAAAAAGAGGCATACAATTGTGCTGTGTGAATTTGATCATAGCATTGACTACTTGCTTCCTTGCTTTATCCTAATATAGTAATGTTTGGCTGAGATAATGACACTTGATATTAACAATGTTTTCTAGGAAATAATTATAGCCTTCACTTTTTCCCTTACTAGAAATATAAAAAATAAAATCATTTTTCTATGTGGAGATTTATTTTCTCTGGCTTAATTCAATTATAATGTTGAAACTTGATCCCTAGTCAAGTATAGGTAGTTCTCAACTTATGACTTCAAAAATTGGGACTGGAATTTCAGTTGTAAGTCATGATTATTGCAAGTTGAGGCACCCATGTGACAAGATTCATTTTATGACTGTTTTGAGCCAGAAGCCATTAAAAGAATCACAAATTGTAGTCACATGACGATGGGACACTGCAACTACAGTTGTTAGCCATTTTCCAAGTGTCCAAGATGCAGTCATGTCCATGGGATTGGGGAGGCAGCACATTTATGACAACCAGAAGAGCTTTACAGACTGTAAAACACACCTTGAGGTCATCATAACTTTGAACAGTCATTAAATCACCAGTCATAAGTTGGTGTTGAAGGACATTTTTGAGTGTCTTAGTAGTTGCATTATATATACCAAAGTAATCTAAAATCACAAGATCTGATGTCTGGTGAGCTTGCAAAATTTTCAGTCTTGCAATGAAAAGATTTGGCCACATAATTAATTGGGAAAAAATAGAACTGCAAATTAATGTTACTAAAAAAAGTGCAATTTTATTACTATGAACATGTTTATTCAAAGGTGCAATATTTTAAATCTTGGCATAATCTTTAATTAGTTAATGGTCAGACACAGCTTTTTAAGAAAAATCCCTAACTGAGAATAGCATTTTGATTTTAATGTATTTTTAATATTTGAGCCAGGAATTTTTATGCATTAAAAACTACTGAATTTATATATTGGTAATACTGAATTGCCATCTTCTTATGAGTACATTGGTGGGCCATGTTGTATGCGTGATCCTGTTTACACTGGTCAGTTTTGTCCTTTAAGATATTTCCAAGAAGGCTGTTCAGGTAAGTTCTTGCTACTGATCACTTGTTCAGTGACCATTCAAAGTTACAACACACTGAAAAATGAGACTTACAACTGGTCCTCAAAGTTGAGGCTATTGCATCTTCTGGTGGTCACATGATCACCAACTGCAACCTTCACAGCAGGCTCTTGGGAAGAAAGTCACTGGGAAAGCCAACAGAGAAAGTCACAAGTGATCACCTTCTGTGACTTTTTGACAAGCAAAGTCAGTGGGGAAATCAGATTCATTTAACAACTGGGTTACTAATTTATTAACACCAGTGATTCACTTAACAATTGTGGAAATAAAGGTCATAAAATTGGGCAAAACAAATGTCTTACTTGATAACAGAAATTTTGGGCTCTCTTCTGGTTTTAAGTCGAGGACCACCCATAAAGGATACAAATCACGAAATAGAAAGGAATCGAATCAACTAGTGAGGTCAGATTGATGGTTTCCTACCAGTAAGGAATGGATGTAGATGTGCATGTTATATGAGGGAATGAATGCTCATATGCAGTTCCCAATTTGGGAATTTTTGCATATCTTCTCCCTTTTTCCTAACTAGCTGCAATAATTGCAGTCAAACCACTAATTAAATGTAACGAAAATTATAGCCCTAATCTGTACTAGAGCCATTTTAATGAAGTAGACAATTTTTAGAGATCTGTCTGCAAATTATGTGTTTTTTCTTAGCCTCATTTTCACATTACTTATTAGGTATACCTATTGCATCAACTTCATCTGCCAAATAGTGTGTATACTATTACAAAGGAAAGGACTTGTATATGCTTCCTTCTTTTTCAGATATGTTGATATGAGCAACTGATCTTTTTGTGATAAAATCTCAAAAATCTCTCCAGAATGAATAAACTGAAAATGGCATCAGAAAAAAGGTAAGAAAATTATTTCGTTGATTTTTTTTTAAAATTCTGGTTTGTAAGAATTGCATTGTTTTTTTCCCTTTTCTCTTGTCTTTTTATTTATTTTTTTCATATCCTGATTTTAAACTTTGAAGTTTATGTGTGAAGTGTACTCAAAATGATAATGTTCCTGATGATCTAATAACAAACTTGATTGTAGAAAAGTTAATTGAAAACTGAAATATATACATTTGAAAAACTAATATTCATATACCATGGCTTTCTCCAAAGATTTAAGGAGGCTTTCTTGCTAAAAATAAAAAAACCTATTTTTTGCCATGAAATTCTAATATCTTACAATATCTTCTAACAACAAGAATCTTTTTGAAGTTACTTTTTTATGATAATGATACATATTTTTCTAACCCCAAATCTGATTCATAAAATTGAACTACCATAATTATTTTTTCCTTTTATGCTCATGATTATTTTAATATATTTAAATTTATTTTAATATTCTTTTTATATAATATTCTTCAAAATTATTAACATTTTAAAGATTAATTGGAAAATAAACATTGAGAAGAATTCTCTGACGAGACTATGTTCAGTAGGTTTTCTGTGAAATTAAAATTATGACTACCTTTTTATATATAATTATGAGAGTAAGTTTTATTTGTAGTGTGCAAAAATACTGTTTGGATTAAATAAGTGAAGTAAAAGAAACCTGGAAATATATGTGGAATCTGTTGTATTTGAACTTGTTAGATGTGTAAGCTATTAAAAAATATAAGACATGAAACAAAATTTTAAGTGCTGAGCTCTTATTTAGAGAAAGCAGCCATTGCACGTCTCTCTATTTTAGATTTTTATTTCTATTTGTTTTTGTTGAGCATTTTTGTGTTGCTATATAACTTTGAATTTTCTGTCCTCAGGACTTTTCTCTTTTCATCTTCTGTGTAGATATTGGCAGTGCTGTGTATAACTCATGGCATTGAGACACAATTGACTCAGGTTATATGCAATATGTATTCTAAAATAATACAGATATATTTGTATTTTGTATTTTTTTTTTACATTTCTCTGAGAATTGCTTTCAGCTAAGCCAATGATAATTACAGTGGTACTACATCTGTAATGATTATTTTTGGATAAGACCTGATAATTGCTAGCAGAGATATTTTTGAAAAATAGTATGAAATAGATAGCATACATACATTTACAACATTTCACAATAGGGAAACATTTGGTAAATCTTACATAATATTGTTTGCAAAATAAGGAAGTTTAAATGTTCTCATTCTAGAAATCAAACATTATGCTCCAAATGAGATTGTACCATTTTTTCCTTTGCATTTGATTAATTTATAAGATACTCTGTTCAGAATATTTTCCTTCCTGTATTTTCACACCTCATATCAATTAGTTATGTCTACATGTTTGCCAAATTTTGATTTTTGTGTAAGCCGTCTACAAACCTTTTACACCAAACTTTTTTTTTTCCAGTTTCATCATCTTGTGAAGGTACTCTGGGACATAATAGGTAGCAGAGTATCAATAAGAATACTACGTATTGTGCATATTTTGTCACAAACCCTTAATATAATGTCTGCACATTTAAGAAATATAATTTTAAAATAAAACACTTGAATTAAAACAAACTACATTTGTTCAAATTGTTTTAAATAGAACAGTTAGTTGTATTTTAACTTCGGCGATTAAATTAAAAAATATAAAAAAAGAAATACAATAGTTAGAAAAATAGTTGTTTTTATTTGTTCCTTTTCCCAGCTGTTTTATGTACTGCGAACCAGATGGGTGGAAATAATTATAGTTGACTGTTCTTTGCATGCAAAGTAATCACATTTACTGTACGTAAAGATAATAATATAGGCTGCAATTTTTGTCAAATCATGGCATTCTGGTTATGTAAAATAGGTGTGCTCACATGAAGGAATGCTGTATTTGTGAAGTGACCCTTGTGTTGTTTCGAAAAAAAACTTATTTCCACAGAAGTATTACTATTACATTTGTTCCAGAATCAGTCTTTTGAATTCTGTAAAACAATCTCAAGGTTTCTGGGTTTAGTCTTGAAGAGGAACTGTGGCCTTATGACATGAAGTGGTTGCCCTGGTAACATACCATATAGCAGTTGTGTCTTGATCTGGCTCTAGAATTAGATCACTGTTTAAGGAATGATTAAGCTATAGATTAGATTTAGTTTTCAGTTTGGATGAAGGCATTTTTAGAAGAAAGAATGCAGAAATGAGGCGTAGTCATCGGTTACATGTTACAGTCAGGATGTTTAAACCACTTGGAAAGTGGGTCACTCTGGACAATTCCGCTCAGTCTTGGCAAGAGGGAAATATTTCTCGGTAAGTTGGAAAGCCTGGGAAAGGTATTGAACCAAAGAAATATTCATCAAATACTTGAGCAAACTATCAAATGCTCAATTCATATCAGTACTGATGATGGCTGGAATTTCCTTAATATTGTTTTTTAAACTATGGAAGAGAAACATGGTTATATTTTACTGGTATTTTAAATTATTAAATTGGGTTTTTTAAAAAATGAAATATTTCTGTTTGTTACATGGCCAGTCTCGTATTTTCACAGGGAAAATGAAAATTGTTTCTGAAATATACTGTCAAAACTTTTAAATTAAATTAAATTAGATTTTTTTAATGCTGCCCAACTCATAATGGGTGCAGAATTGAACAAAGCAGTGTAGAGGAGCATCCTTAGGACCCCATTTTTCAAATTGGTTCAGGGCCTAGGAAGAAAAAAATAGGTTTTAAGGATGTTTTTGAAAATAAGGCCAAGGTAGGTAGCCATATAAATCTCAGGGGAAATGCTGTTCCAGAGGGCAAAAACAGTAGCAAAGAAGGCCTACTTCCTGTCTTGTCTGATCAGGTGACATTGTTTAATTGATGGGGTCCAGAGCTTGCCAACAGTGTCCAAACAAACAGACAGTCACTATGAGAGATAGAAAGTACTTAAAGTAGCTAGGTCCTGTGCCATTGACCGCTTTAATATACAGAACCTCACTTAGCAACTTCATATAGATGTTAAACAATAGGAGTGAAAGTGTAGCACCCTGCCTTGTAGCACCCACCCTGCATAATACAGGGAGCTCTTCCTCATTATTAATATTGACTAGAATTTACTTTGGAGAAAAGAGTATCACAGAAAATAGCAGAAACACCATGTTCCCCAAATCTAATCAGACATATTATAGAAGGATACCATGGTTGATGATATATCAAAGGCTGCTAAGAGATCAAGAAGAACTAGAATGGTTGCATTCCATCCTGACTTTGCCAGAGTTCATTGAAAAGTGACCAAGATTTCTCTGTACTATGTCTGGTCTGAAATCTGACTGAAAGAAAAGGATAATTTGTTTTCTCCAGGACTCTTTGAAAATGTAGCCCAACCACTTTCTCAACAATCTCCCCCCAAATGGGAAAGTAGAGACTGCTCAGAAACTGTGAGGATCAGAATCTACATTGCATTCACCAATATCCTTTTTATACTGTGTATTTTGTTTTAATGTGAGATTTTGTGACACTAATGAATATGTCACCTTCTATAAATGTTTAATAATGATTTGCACAGATTAACCAAGAAATTAATAATGTGTTAAAGAAGAAAGGTGTATATGATATAATAACTGTAAAATAAATTATTTTAAATATAGGTTTTAATATGTTCATGTTAACCCATTGTGTTTCTGAATTGAAAAAGATGATTGTATAACAAATTATAAATTTAGACCATTTTCTAATGTGCAGTAGAATTGGTTTGTAATAGCAGGCCAAAGAATGGTAATCTGTTATGGGTTTAATAAATGTATACTGATAGTATTATTAAACAGTTTATTCAGGCTGGCCATATTTTAGTATATGTATACAATAAATTATCATGTTTATGCTTACAAGATGGTAAATGGAATGTCTTGCACTGCCAATTCTTATAATGCAGTAGCTATTACTCTGAAGTTCTACACATTGTGCAACTCACTGCCTAATTTTATTTAAATGTGATTTTTCTTGCTGTGATTTTCTAGACTGTTGCTTACAAAGAAATATAAAAGAATGGGGTATCATGAGCTTTGGGGACATCTACATTTGTACAAGTAAAAAAATACTTATAAAAAGCTTAGATGGCCAAAAATGAGTAAATGAAGTATAAATATATTCACTAGGCATAAAGCAATGGCCCCCAACCTCTTTTTTTAACCAGGGATTGGTTTCCGAGAAAATATTTTTTCCATGGACCGACGGCAGCAACAGGGGAAGGGGATGGTGGAATGGTTTCTTGCGCTACCTAGATCCCATGCATGTGCAGATGAAACTTCTCTTGTTTGCGCAGACCAGTTCCTAACAGGCTATAGGCTGGTACCAGTCTGCGGCCCAGGGGTTGAGGATAAAATGCTTATTGAAAAGCCAGTGAAAAGAGACCCATTGGGTAGAAAGAATTGTAGTAAAATGTTCTGAATTGGAACAGGACTGGTTGACATCCTGAAATGTGTATTCTATACTGATTGCATGATTTTGGATCCAGCATTGATAGTTATGTACAAAAATAATGGGTGGCCTTTTATTAGTCATATATTCTGGAATTTGTTACAGAAATTTAAACCTAAACTAAGGCACCTGCTAACAGTAAAAATATTTAATGCTGCAGTTATTTTGACACATGTTGAGTTTTGTGTAAATACTAATGATAAACAGTTGACTTTTTATAAAGTATAAAGAACAATTTGAATTAATTTTGAAATGTTAGTATAGAAGTCTCATATCCCTTTCATTAAAAATATGTTCATTGTATTAATTCTGCTGTTATGATTCCAGAGGCTGTTTAGCATAATCAAATACCTCAGTCATTTTTACTTTCATTTTGAACGGGCATAAAGTACAGGTGGTCCTCACTTAATGACAATTTATTCAGCAGCCATTGAACTTAACAGTGGTGCTGAACAAGTGTACTACAGCTAGTCCTCAGAGTTCTGGCCTTCTTTGCTGGCTTCCTATAAGCAAAGTCAATGGGGAAGCCGGCAGGAGGTCACAAATGGAGACCATATGATATCTTTGCTTAACAGCAGCAATGGAAGTGTTGGAATACCTTTGATAAGTGACAGGATCATGTGACATTGCGTTTTAAACCGCATCCCTTAGTAATGGAAATCCTGCTCCCAGTTATATCATAATTAATTAATTGTATCTGTACTGCCTATTCCATAAGACGCTACATCAACCTGGGCATTTTACAGCCCCCAGGCTACATCCAGCCCTTTCATTGTCCATGTCCAGTCAGAAATTAGAAATCAAATGTATGTAAGCAGGAGAAGAAGGTGAGTTGGGTCCATCTCTGCGCAGTTGCCATGAGTTCCTTCAGTCAGCTGGTGGCCACTGGAGGGCGAGGAACAAAAGCATTTTTCTGTGCCTGCATAAGATCACCTGCTGCTGGAGCAACCTAAGGAATAGAAATGATGGAGTTTGAGGACATCAAATAAGGTTGCATTGGTTCGGCCCTCCAGAGCATCCCAATTTCTCATGTGACTCCTTTGAAAAATTAATTGCCTATCCCTGCTCTACCCAGTTAATCAAGGATAAAGCGTGTTCTTTTTATGATTGCATTGACTTTGGAAGGCACAGATTCTGGCAAAAAAGTCACCTCATCCTCTACAGAATGATTAGGATGAAGCTCTTGAGGCTGCAGTAAGAAGGGAATTCCAAAAGTGGTGGATGAATTTACAAGCATCAAGCAGGAACTGAAAGAGTGTCTGGTCCCTACTTGCTCTCTTGGGAATTGATTACAGCCTGTTTTAGTTTGCAGAGATTTCAAACATTAACAGACTGTCACTTTTATGTCAACAGGGTTAATAGCTGGCTATTTTCTGCAAGGATCTATTTTCGTTTAGTTTGAGGGGACTGATTTTTTTAACAGTTTAATCGCTATTCTTTAGTTCTGTTTTATGCTTCGGTATTGCATTCAACATACTTCGGTGTCAAACTCATCTAGTGAACTTTACAGAAAGGACTATTTTGCAACCTAGTATCTGTTGTGTGCCATCCCCCACTACTGATGCACCACTTCCAGTTTGAGAAACATGATCTTAATATGTAAAGTTCCTACAGAGTTAGTGTATTTGTATATATAGAAATTGTTTTCTTACCCTTCAGTTGCCTATGCTTTTAGTTAAGTTTTAATCTTCTTGAAAAGTAAAATGAAAATAAGCACATCTGTATTTGCACAGGCATTGAAAATTTTGAAAGCAAAGAAAGGACTTGGGAAAAGAGGCCATTTCGATTTACCAGTCGTCCTCTCTAGCTTCCTGTATGTGTTCAACTTGCAATAATAAATGAAGTTTGTTTGCTGAGAAACTGCCAAGATAGATTTTATATTCAATTTAGTTCTCTTTTTTCTGTTCCCTTTTTTGTTAATATGGAAAAGCAAAGTATTGTCAACTCCATATTATTTTTCTCTATGTAACATATGGGGTCATTTTCCTAATTTTAAATTGCTTGACATTTCATTCCATACTTCGAAAAATTCCTGTCATATCACAGCCTAAATTCATTTGTTTTCTCCAGTGTAACTAACAACTCTCGGATTTTAAGTCTGTTGGCACAACTGGAGAAGATCAATGCAGAATGTTTGGTAGAAGTGGACACTGCCAGATACGTTACATCAAAAATTCTTCACCTGGCTCAAAGTCAAGGTAAATATTATAGATACTCCTTAATTGAGGTGTATGCATGCATCTGTGTTAGTTCTCACATATATTCTGTATAATGTTTAAATTATATTTCTGTAATGTTGATATAGATAGGTGAGAATCCATTTTCATGGGTTAAGACAAGCATCTGGCAGTTTTGCAGCATGGCTGATCAAGTCTCAAAGAAAGAACACCATTAAAAACAAAATTTTAAGTTATACAAACAATTTTAAGCAGTGGAGAGCAAGTTTAACCTGCCTTGTTTGGCATTTACTTTGTTTTTCTCCTATTTTATGATCTGATCTGGCTATTACATTTCTTCAATTATTTTTTTACCTCTGTAAGAACAGCGCAGTGGCCTAGAAGATGCTCATCTCCCACTCGAAGGTTTAGAGTTCAATGCTAAGCAGCAGCAGATGTTTCTCTCTCAGGGCGCAAAAAGAAAATATCTGCTGTGAATTCCATGTAGGTGACAGGATGGACATCTGACCATTTCCCGGTAAAGGAATTAAAGGGTCATTAAAATAACAAAAAAAAATTACCTCTGTGGTTCTTAGATGAAAATCAAGAGTGGAATCCTAGGCTTTCAATTTTCAGTTTCCAGTGTTTTTTCATTTCTATTCCTGTCCACATATTGCACTAGTATTTTATTCTGGGCAAAAATGACAGATGATCTTTGTTCTAATCTGTCCTAGTATCTCCTAAAGCCTATTCTTCATGATTTCAAATCCTGGGCTTTTAATTAGCTCATGATTATTAATGATTTTATTAACTAATAAAAAAGTCCACGCTTTATCCTTGATTTCATCACCCTGTAAAAGATCTATTGGGGAAAAATCAGGTTTAAATTACATACAGTTTTTATATATTGTAAGATCATATGTCTTATCAAAAAGTTAGAAAAGATCCTTTAAAACTCCATTTTCAATATAAATAAATAACTATACTGGTGATACATTTGGAACAGATTACTAATTCTGTATTATATACCTACATTAAGAAGAGACCTTAAGCCAATAAGCAGAAAAAAGTATTTTTGTTTTTGTTATATGTTTTAAGTGAAATCTTTGCTGTAACTTGGAATCAATCACTAGTTGTGAAAGTTAATGCTTAATTGTTACTACCACTTTTTACACCCTTGAACATTAGTATCCTAGTACTTAGCAATCACCACAATATTTTCTGTTGCCTTAGCATGAAAAATAAGGGAGCATTTTGTTTCAAGTCCCCACTGCTCTCTATGGTGAAATACTCAAAACAGTACAGGTTTTGTTCTCTTTGAACGTAAGCCACTTGACATGAATCAAGTAGGGATGTTTACATATAGCCTGGAATAATTTTTTTTTCTTCCTTTTGTCTTGAGAAAACTGAATATTTTTCTTATGAGATATAAGCAGGAATCTGTAACAATATGTTATGATCTGTAAATGTTCTTGCTACTGCTTTTTCCAGCTTATTCCATTCTTATTTTTATTCCTGGTTCTTTGTTTTTCCCGTTTTCATTTCCCCTCCTCCTTTTCAATGATCAGCCAGTATTCTGTAGTCTTTAAGCAGTGACTTTGGGCTGTTTTTCTCTTTGAAGGATTTTTTTTTTTTGGTGGTAGGTAGAATTTTCTGGTTATAAAAAAGATTGGTACCTAAGCATCCTATAAAACCCCATAATGTAAACGCAAAAAAAAAAAAAAAAAAAAAAAAAAAAAAAAAAAAAAAAAAAAAAAAAAAAATTTGGTTGAAAAAGCAGAGTGGCACACTAAGGCATCCAAATATAAAGAGTGGGCCAAGAAACACACAAAAGAAAAAAAACCTTTTTTGGTTTTAATATAGTATTTTATATTTAAGAAGCTCAGGCTTAAAAAAAATCTAGAAGATGATCCATGATGTCTAAAATTCATTTGTTTAGTTTGCTTTTGTGTACTTATCTTTTCTACACCTTTTAAAAGTCATCTACATTTAATATTTAACTCTTAAAATTTATTCAGTTAATAGAAGAATGTACAACTTTGATTTCAGAAAAAATCAGGAAAGAAATGACTGCAAAAGGTTCAACAGGGATAGAAGTTATTCTCTCAACTTTAGAGGTAATTATATAATAAAATTCACATTTTCTTGTTCATTTGGCTAGTAATTTTTTTTCATGCCTATTATAGAATGAAAGTTTGGAGTTTTGCTATAGTAATGTAAACATTAATTGTGTATTAGATGCAATTAAAACGATTGGTAGCTTTTGTTGTTTGGCCAGTACTATTTGTTTAACATGGAAAAGCCAAGGACACAGTAAAGCCAGAATTAATAGAGGTGTGGCGCACTTCAGATTCAAATGCAAAAAAATACTTTGAAGTATGATGGAAACACTCATATCGCCTGTCTGTAATTGTTGAAAGAAGCTCTGTCATCCTGGGAAAAACCCTGGTGCTTTAAAGACTTGTAGGGAGATACAACATGATCAGTTCTGCATGTTTCATCATACATTTGTAGATTGCAGAACCCTAAAAATTAAGTTTTTGTACCAACCTATTGAAATTAGTGGACAACAAATCTGAGAAATATTGCACATAAAACATTTTATATATATGTGTGTGTGTGTATGTATATATGTATATATGCATATATACATGGTGTTCAGCTTTGTTCAGGTATTTTCCCACATCTTTATAGTTGTGCTTTTAAAGTTGTAGCAACGTTTCGGCAGAATCTCATCTGCCATCATCAGGCTTCTATATAGTGTTCATCTGTGAAGCCTGATGATGGCAGATGAGATTCTGCCGAAACATATATATATGCAGGTCTTGGCGTGTTCGGGTCTTTTCCCGTGTAAGATTGAGAGCATCTTGGCAATGTTTCGACAAGGTCCCCCTTGCCATCTTCAGGCTGGTGCTTTCGGCTTCATGCTTATGCGAGCAAAGCGTGATCGGAGCTGTCATCTCCCTATATATACTGGTGGGGAGGTTGGCTGTGCTGTCATTTCTTGATTGGTTGATGGGGTTGATGTTTGCGGATTGGCTGGTTTTTTCGTAAGAACGTGTGGCTGCGGTATTAGCTGTGTGTCTATCAGCCTCCTGCATTGTAACGATCTGGGTAACGGGCTGTGTGATGACCTTCTGAGTTCTATTGTTTTGACATCCTGGGTCTTGTGCTGTAATCTTCTGGGTCGCTGACTGTGTTGCAACATCCTGAGGTTTTGTGGTATAACCTCCTGAGTTCTGCGATGTGATATCCTGAGCGGGTGGTTGTGATGTGACGTTCTGGGTTTTGGTTTTGCTCCGAGTTTGAGGCCTGGATATGTGTTCATGGTGTGTGTCCATTTGCTTGGTTTGGGGGTTGGGGTATGTGGCAGCTGGTGATGCAGCCGTGGTCTGGTTTCTGGACGGTGGTTGTCTTTTGTCTCGGATGGGTTTAGGTTTGAGTCTGGTGAGGGAGAATGGTGGTGGTCTCATGTATTGTTTTGGGTCTGGTGTTGTTTTTGTGGCTGGGACTCGTTTGTTAATTAGGGCTAGTTTCCAGATGTCTGGTAGGCAGGAGGCATCGTCCCATTTGTTCATGTTATGGGGGGTGTTTCTCTATTTCAGTGGCTTCCCTGATTATTCTCTTGTTGAAGTGTTCAGTATTGGAGATTAATTTGGTTCCCTCAAAATTAATTTCATGTCCTGTGGCTTTAAGGTGCTGGAAAAGGGAGGAAGTATTTTCTTCTTTTCTGACTGCGTTTTTGTGTTCTGAGATGCGTGCATATATTCTCTTGTTGGTTTGTCCAATGTATGTGGCTGGGCAATTGTTGCATGGTATTTCATAAACTCCTTGGTTTTCTAGCTGGATCTTGTCTTTGGGGTTTCTTAGGATGTTGGCTATTTTTGGTCAGTGCTGAAGGCTGTCCTGATATTGTGTTTGTGGAGAATTTTGCTGATTTTATCTGTGGTGCCTTTGATGTAGGGGAGGAGGGCGATACTGTTGTCCTGTTCTGTGTCTCGGTTTCTGGGGGAGTTTATAAAATATCATACATTGGACAAACCAACAGGAGAATAAATGCACGCACCACAGGACACAAGAACGCAGTCAGAAAAGAATATCTTGTGTGTGTGGGGGGGGTATTCAGCTTTGTTTGGGCATTTTCCCATGTCATTATAGTTGTGCTTTTAAAGCATAAATAATGACGTGGGAAAATACCGAACAAAGCTGAATACCATACATGTAAGTACCCGCGAAAACTTATATATATATATATTCTATTAATATTATATTCTAATTTATATATATATAAATTTTTGTTTTCATATATATTATGAGATAAATATTCTTAACTTTCTTCCTGTTTGTTCATTTCAGAACACAAGAGATTTTCAGACTACATTAAACATCTTAAATATCTTAATTGAATTGGTGGCAGCAGGCAAGTATTTATTTAAAATGATCATTTGTAGGTTATATACTTTAGAAATTTTGTCTAATATATATGAATTGTTACATTCCTACAATGTAACATACAAAGTTTAATATTTTAATGTCAAGAGAATAAATAATTTCCTACATAAATTTGCAGTGGTCATGTAAAGAAATTATGTCCTTATAAAATCAGTTTTTTTAAGATTGCAGCAATAGCTCATATTTTATTTCTAGGCAGTAGTCGAAGAACAAGTTTTCTTGTTTCTCGAGGTGGGACACAAATTTTGTTGCAATTACTTGTGAATGCGAGCAAAGAACCCCCACCAAATGAAGAATTAATGGTGCTACTACATTCTCTTCTTGCTAAAATTGGCCCCAAAGGTAAGTTGAACCCAAGTGAACTCCCAAGTTTTGCTTGTAGTGTGATGAGTATTGCTAGAATAAAATGCTGTTTTTGCACAAGTGCAATCCTTGCTTGAATTGTGCCAACTGAGAAGGAATAGAATGTCCACAAAATATTACAGGCAAAAGAACAAATTTGGAATAGTAAAAGTAATGTGAGCCTTTATTAGAATTTCAGGTTGTCCTTGACTTATAATCACAATGGAGCCTGGAAATTTGGCCTTGTTATTGAGGTCCTAAATTAAGGAATCAAATGATCAGACCTGATTTTATATGGGTATTTTTCAATGGTTGTAAAGCAAGTCATTGCAGTTTTTAAGCAAATCACTTAGTCATTAAGTGCGTGACCGTGGGGCACTGCAATTGTATTAAGATACAGTTTGAATGCCAGTTGTCAGGCATCCAAAACAGAATCACATGTCTCTATATGTGCGTGAGTATGGGGGGGGTGGGAATTGTAACTTTCAGGATGGGTTGTGCTTTTTGAAAATCTGTTGTAATCTAGAATACTTGTTAAGTGACTGGTTGTAAGTCAAGGATTACCTCTATGCAGTTACACACCCCACTGTTGCTTATATGACCTTATGTTTGAAAGAGGTGTATTTTTTTTCCTTAAAATGCTTACATTGAATTATTTATTTCTTTATTAGATTTTTTTTTATCCCACAAGCAATCCCACAGGGCAAGCACATATAATTTCTCCTCCTGTTTTACCCACAACAATAATAGTCCCGTGAGGTGGGTTGGACAGGACAATTGTTTTCCCCCAAACCAGCAAACTCAAATGTTCTGCTCTTTGTCCTATTAAAGAGGATATATATGAAAATGGAGATAATTTAATGTGGTTGTAATACCAAAGCTTTAGGATTCTTAGAAAGTATTGCCTGACACTATGAGTTTTCCCCTTTCTGTTGATCTCCTAGACATCTTTATTTTTCTGATTTAATTCCATTGATACTTCATTCAGCTTTGTCTCTTTATGTTGTCCTGCTGAACATTTTATTCTTCCAGTGTTTACAAACTTATTATTCTACGCAGGATGCTTTGAGAAGAGTG
This sequence comes from Pseudonaja textilis, assembly GCF_049901715.1. Classification (NCBI taxonomy): domain Eukaryota; kingdom Metazoa; phylum Chordata; class Lepidosauria; order Squamata; family Elapidae; genus Pseudonaja; species Pseudonaja textilis. The sequence goes on along the minus strand of NC_141991.1, from coordinate 197,672,189 downwards.
AAACGGAAAAGCAGAATAATGGATTATTGGAACAAATTTCCTGAAGCATTAAAATTAACCTAGGAACACTTTTTCTATTTTGTTTTGGGTTTATGTAGCTCTAACTGCTTGCATCCAACAACAAAATTAACTTTTTGAGAAGTAGTGGAAGCTATTACAACTTAGGATAAACCTTAAGAAAACTAAAAGAGCTTTCCTCAATGGAATAATAAAAAACCCTCTATGAATGTCACCCAGAGAAGAATTGCTTCTTACAATTCATACTATTGAAGCAAGCAGGAAGGGTACATTTATTTTTCAGTAAATATTAAACATAGCCTGAGAGTGGGTTGGCATTTAAGACACATGAAAATTTAGAGTGATTTGTAGCTGTGAAATAATTGTGTATATTATAAGTACAGTCAGTGATGAATTGTAGCGGTTAATTAAGATCCCAATCTAATGACTTCTATTTCATTACAACAGTCAGTAAAACATTGTAGGTCCAGAATCTTGGTCATTAAATAACATAATCATTAGCACAGTTGCCCTATCTCTCTCCCCATTCCTTTGGGGAGAATGATTACAAGAACAATGGTTTCGAAAAGGCTGGGGTACACAAGTGTTTTCATCAGATTTAAGGTCCATTTCTCCAGTGCATGGGAACAATTCCCCTCCTTGCATGGAGTGAAGGGGAAATCCCTCCACGCACTGGGAGTGCAGACTTCCAGTATCCCCTCCACTTACATATGGCAATCACTTGATAAGAAGGCATTTGCAAGCGGTTGTAAATATGAACAGGTTGCTAAGCAGCCAAAATAATGTGACTGGTGTGGTCCTGGCACAGTTTTTTTTACAATGGGTGGAAATGCTTAAACGACTGGCAATAAGTCAGGGGCTATATATAATTAAATGTAGTTACTGTGTTGCAGTATGTCAGTATGTTTGAATTGGAGAGATGCTCATATTTCTGTTTTCGGTTTTCAGATAGAAAATTTGGGGTAAAAGCCCGAATTAGTGGTGCTTTAAATATAACTCTGAACATAGTGAAACAAAACTTGCAGCATCAAAGGCTAATTCTGCCTTGTCTTCAAGTGTTAAGAGTGTATTCAATTAATTGTGAGTATTGTAATTTTTTAACAATGTATATCTATTAATATAGGTTATCTTTCAGACTGTTGTCTTACTGAAATAGCCAACCACTTTTCACCTTCAGTTTCTGCACAGATAGAGGAACATTAACTTCTACGATATGTTGATATTTAGTTGAATACATTGTTCTTTCCACTTGCATATTATATCTGGGCCACATAATTCCCAAGGCATAACAGATTTACCCGCATAGTTGATGGTTGGCATGGTATTCTTTTCTTCAAATTCTTCGACCTTTTTTCTTTTTTCTCTGAATATTTCTTGGAATCAACTAGTACACTTTTTGTTTTATCAGTCAAAAATGGTTCATTCCACAAAAGTCTTGGGAAGTTTGAACTTTCCAAGGCTTTTTTGCATGCTTTAGAAGTTTTATCATATAATTACAATTGTGTTTGCATTCAAGTATATATTAAGCCATAAATGCGTGGGTGTTGTGAATAGAGGGAAACATTTTCTTAAGTATTGCACTATCAACTTAAATCCACAGAAGATGGTTACCAAAATCTCCAGTATTTATCATTAATAACACACTGTTAGTAAAGTGCTTATTAGTTAGGATTCATTCACCAGAGATATGGGGATTGAAGTGAAAACTCTTACATTTGATTATGGGAACGTTAGAATCACCTTTGCAAAATAAATATAATTAAATATTGATTGTATAATAAAACTTTCACTTGGCATTTGATTGGTTTATCAATTCTAAAAATCAAATGGGTTGTATGAATGTATGAGAAATATTGAGGTTACCTAGTAAACAATGCACTAATGTAGATTTCCCACCCCCAACCTCTTCATTTAAGGTAATTTACCAAAGATATATGTGTATATATCTTCCATTAACCTGAACATAATATATCAAATAATTATACTTGTTATCTGAAATCATACTATTTAAATAAAATAATAGAAAAAGAAATATTTTGTGGTTTTTGTGAATAGTGGCAGCACCATGTTTATATACTGATGTAGATTGTTGTTTTATTTTTAGCTGTAAATGCTGTTTCCTTGGGTAAGAATGGAGTTGTGGAATTGATATTTAAGATAATTGGTCCTTACAGTAAGAAAAATACTGGCCTTATGAAGTAAGTAGAACATCTGGACATGTTTGCATAACTTGTGCAATGTTAAAGATAATTTTTAAAATATATTCGTATCTAGTAGTTAAAATGGGAAAGCTGAGATAATTTTAATACCTCTTTGGTATACAAAGGAAAATAAAAACAGGAAATTAAGGGAAGGAAAAAGAGAGGGAAAAAGAAAATTTGCGATACAAGAGAAAAAAAGAAAAACACTTCTATAACAATCTCTAAACTTTTCACTTACATTCTTGTTTGCTCTGTTTATAGGGTTGCTCTAGATACCCTGACTGCACTCCTAAAATCAAGTAAGTATATGTTGCAGTTAGAGAGCATATGGAATATGACCAGATTAATATTTGATTTTGCAAATAAAGCAAATGAAAATTAATATTCCATAAAATACAAATTGTCTCATCTTGTATACTGAAATCATGAAACAAGAAGTGATTTGAGATGCAGAAGAATTGGTAGAAGATAAATGTTATCTACATTTTGAAATAGTAACTGGCTTTGTTCCCCTTGGGATTGTTTCTAGTATCTATTAATTGAATATACCCCCATAAATTTTTTCTCTGAAATCTCAGGTTTCTAAGTTATTCGACATCAAATTTATGTGCATATTAAGATGAAGTAGTATATGAGTTGCTCACAGATATACCCTACATATATAATTTTGAATGGGACTTTAGGTATATTACTTTCCAGTTAGAACTTGATTTCTGCCTTACGTTGACTTGTATGTACAACAGTGATTATTCATAGCTGTTATTTTGTACTTGCGTGTTAGCTGATCCTAAAAGGTATTTCAGATGTTTCTCTTAATATTTTATCATAAAGCAAGGGAAGAAATAAATTCTATATTTATTCTAATTCGATATTATTCAATTATTCATTTGCTCTCATAGTTGCCAGAAGAAATGTCAGGTTGTTTATTTATTATAGTACAGCTCTAAATCTTTTTTTTTTCAAGAAACAAATGCACGGAGAGCTGTGGATAGAGGCTATGTCCAAATGCTTTTAACAATCTATATAGATTGGCACCGTCATGATAGTCGACATAGACATATGTTAATCCGCAAGGGAATTTTGCAATCTATTAAAAGTATTACCAATATCAAGCTGGGAAGAAAAGCATTTCTAGATGTTGATGGAATGAAAATTCTGTACAACACTTCACAGGTAAATTTTAAAAATTATAAGGGGTATGTATACAATTTAAATGGTAATATAAACATTTTATAGATAAAAATATAGAATCTGTATTCTTCAGCTGAAAAATTATGATTCACAAGAAAATATATTCAGTGCGTACTAGTATATTTGATACTTAGAAGTTTTACAAGCAGTCCTCATTTAGCAATGTCTCAGATACTGGCCATTCACAAATATGTTGATAATAAATGTAATAAAAGTTGATTTTCTGATCAACAAGTCTTCAGTGTGAAATTGATTAATGTCTGGTCACTTTCAGGCAGCTGCTGTATCCAGCCATGGGTTCTAATCAACTAATTAAGGTCACAAAGCTGAACTTGTTAACTTGCAGTTAGCTCTTAGAGAAATGTGGCACTGTAGAGAAAAGCAGGTTAGGAAGAGATAACATTTAATACACTCTCCGCTCTAGGATGACACAAAAAAGGGAGAAAACTTGGTCAGTCACAGGTGTTTTGTATAAAGAACTTTCTCTAAATGTGATGACAGTAACCAGTGTTCTTTATAGTTGTTCTCCCTCCCTCCCTCTGTTTTGCTTAATGACCAAGTCATTGGAACTAATTGCAGTTGCTAAATAAGAGCTATCTATATTCCTAATTGGTAGTATATTTTATTAGTCATAACTCTTTCTGACCAAAGAACATTTTATTTCTGAGAAGACACCCTGAATGTTTTATTTATGGAACTTCTATACTGACAGGTGTCAGTATAGAAGAGGCTCCCAATCCCTGGTTTGTAGACCAGTACTGGTCCGGGGCATACCAGAAACCGGGCAGTGCAAACAAACCCCATCCACAGGATGTAGACAGCATGCGAAACCATGCCCCCTCCAATCCATGGAAAAACCTCTCCACAGAACCTGTCCTGGTGCCCAAAAGGTTGGGTGCCATGTTATAGGATCCTCAGCAGTTAATAATACTGAATTATCCATAAGAAACAATATAAAATCCCTAATCAAAATGTATACATCCATGATACAGCAATGCTAAACAAACCAAGAAATTTATTAACAAATACAATTAAATAACAGTCCAAACAAAATCTTCATCCTCTGCAAGCTCAGTGGTACTGTATCTGTCACAACATATGCTATATGCATTATCTTAGTTTTAAACATTTTCTCAATGTGGAACTAAATCTGATTAGTCAGACCATGTTACAGTCTGTTTCAAAAGATAGTTACAACTGCTGACAGATTGTTGTTGCCTTTGAACCCTCAGCAGCCTTTTTCTGAACAATTAACTCATCAGGTTAATTATAGTTCGAGAATGTGATCCTAGAGCAAAAATCAAAACCGTCGCTTTAAAATTGCACCCCAAAGTCTTTTGAGCACATTAAAGGGCCTGAAACACAAGTGTACTATCATGTGCACTCAACCAAGGGAGGCCTATTAGCAAATTGAACCTTAGTATTTTTCACAAGCTGCAACGTCCTGATGATAAACAGATACTGACCTGAAAGAACAAAACAGGTAGGAAAAGAGTCGGTCAATGAAAACTTGGCAAGTCTTGATCATACCCTATATCCTATGGTTCCAATGTGAGGATATCAGTTTCTCTGATGGTATAACTGTTCCCTCTAAGAAGCCCTTGAGAGTTAATAAGAGCTACTTGATGAAAGAAAAAGAAAAAAAAGATAAGTACAAATAACCCTATCATCTATTTGAAGTTGGTTTTCATGGTTGCTGCATCTGTGCCATTCCAATATTCTGTTTATTTATTCTGAAACAAACACCACCTATTTTCAATTATTGCATGGAAATTTTCAGTAGTTTTGTTTGTGATTTATCTGTTCTCAGGAGGTCTGAACAATGAAATGGTGTCGGAGCACAACATATAATCAGGCTGATACTATAGGAGGAATTCAACATAAACAAGATCTATATTATCCAACATTTTAGATTTTCTAGTACAGAAAGTATGCCTAAGAATTTGAAATAATTTGAAACACTTCGAAATAATTGCAACATTTGTATTGCCATTTCTAGTTTAATGTTGCAGCGACTTGTTAAAATTGTGATCGTGTGCATGCATATAAGTTCATGTAAGAACATAAATAGGCAAGAATTCCATTCTAAATGAATGAAAATATACCCTTTCTGTAACAATCGTTACAAAACTATAACAATCGTTATAGTTCATAAAATATTTTTATTTTCTGTAATTTAATATATGAGTTTACTTCTATAATAGGAATGCCTTGCAGTAAGAACTCTGGATCCACTTGTCAACATTTCCAGTCTGATCATGAGGAAATGCTATCCTAAAAATCGTCTTCCATTACCGACCATTAAAAGTGCTTTCCATTTCCAACTACCTGTTATGCCTGTTAATGGACCAGTGTATCAGCTGTATAGTTTGCCTCCTGAAGGTACGAGCAATTTTAAAACTATTTAATTTAGAATTAGAATCAGAATAGTGCTGGAAGGGACGTTGGAGGTCTTCTAGTTCATCCTCCTGCTCAAGCAGGAGATCCTATACCATTTCAGACAAGTGACTGTCCAGCCTCTTCTTAAAAACCTCCAGTGATGAAACACCCACAATGTCTGAAGGCAACATTGTGGTCTTTGCTCTAATTTGGGTATTTGATGCCTGTTTCTAAAATCCTAATATCACAATAAAAATTCTCTCTTGTAAAATAATAGATCTTTTTAAAAAAGTAATATGCATTCATGTACTGTATGATTGCTATAAAACTAAAATGTTTATCATAATTTTAATTTTGTTCTACTGACCAAAATTAAATTCTTAAACTCAAATATCAACCTGTTTTATTTGTAGTATTAGTTTTATTAAGGGAAATAGAACCAAGTTCCTCCTTGTCACTCCTCCCCCCCAGTTTTTCTGGATATTGGGGTGGGGATGTTTCTCAGTAGTAGTAAGAGCTATGCCATATGGCATTGCAGTGGGAGGAGCAAAATTACCCCCAAATAGTTAGAGTTTTATTAGTGAGTAATACCTCTAGTAATATACTACTAGTGAGTAGTAACCTTCAAATTTTAAAACATTATCTTAATATATTTGTCCTATGTAAAGAATCAAATAAAACAGTTATAAATCAAAAATTTTAAAAGAAAAGTATCATCTTTGATACTCTGCAGTTTTTTAAAAACAGATTGTGCAATGTGTTTTTGCTCTCATATGTGAAAGGTAACTGTCTACAGAGTTCCCCAACCTGTCCGGCATGGGGGCGGGGGGGGGTGTTCTGCATGAATGGACAGCAAGAGTGTGCATGTAAAACTCCACTTTGCATGCGTGTCCGCCCCTCACACAAATGGAACATGCATGCAAATGCTCACCTGCTGCTCGTACAAGTGGGGATGCACGTGCATGCACGCGCACCCTCCGTTTCCAGTCCGGTTGCAAATAGCTCACGGCCCATTAGCAGGCTACGGCCCAGAGGTTGGGGGGCCTTGGTCTACAGTAAAGAGAAGGCTGTCTTGCTTCTCAAATGTAGAAACTACATGCTTTTGGAATCATTCTAAGAACTCTTGAAGCTTGAAGTTAACAATAGATAAGTCTGTAGATAAGCAGTGTGTGTGCTGTCAGCTAAAAAGATGGACTATGTTTCTACTCATCTTACAGAAAATATGCTTTTTCTGTACAATAAAATGAAATGAGACAGCAATAAATAAACATAAACATGTATTGTAGGTAGATTAGATAGTAGACAACAGTAATTATAGGTACTTGACCATAAAACACAATAATTAGCACAGGAGAGAGGCTTAAAATAAACTATTAACGTGCCTGGTTCAAGAGGATTATCTTTGCCTGTTTCTGAAATGTTAAGAACATTGGCCTTAGGTAAGCCTCATTGCAGAAAGCTTAGGGGGCAGCATTGTGATGACAGCATTTATGTCTGTTTTTCCTGCTTGTGGGATCACGTCACTTGAAAAACTTGGCACTTGGTATATCGTGGTGTCTGGAAGCTGTGGGGGCCTGAATGGTGGACAATAGGCTTTAGCTGAACCCTGGCAAGACCGAATAGCTTTCGGTGCATTGAGCTTCAAGATCCAGGACTTCAGTGAAGTCCCCCCCCCAATGGCTCAGGCCCGCTCCTCATTAGCAGAGGAGGCATAGTGTGAATTCCCTGTTGGTCAGGGAATTCTGGTAGCGGGGTCCAAGAGAAGAGTGTTCTCTGCCATGGTGCCCATCTTTGGAACATCTCTCCCCCCACCCCCACCCCAGTGAAGTCAGCTGCAACTCTCTTACTTTCCACAAGAGCTTAAGAACTTGGCTGTGCCAATTGGTCTGGAGACCCAATGGGGGATTATCACACTGAAGGACCAGTAGTAGGTCCCATCTCCCCCCTGTGTGTCCTCTGCTCCCTCCCTTCCCTTCTTTGACCTGTTTTTTTGGCCTGGGGGAGAAAGTTAAATATGGGAATTTGGCAAAAGAAAGCAGAGGGAAATTGGTCCAATTCCTTCCATAAAGGTAGAATAATATGGGCTGAAATTGTACAGCCAACTTTTGGCTATTTTGCTGCCAGCATTTAGCCCATATACTATTGTATGTGATAGGGCTGATCCTGGTATAAAATGCTCACTTTCAAGATTTTTTTTCAAATGGACAGTCTGTATTAAAATACTGCTAGGTGCCAAAATAAGTAAACAAAGAATTTTAATAGTTACAGTCTGTTAATTCTGGCTTGGATTGAGAGAAGCATCAGTGTATATGGAGTGGGGGTGGGGGAGTAAGGTCAGTCAAATATTATTTTCCTACACATAAAACATTTTTGGGGGATTCTGGGACCCTCTGTCTTCCTGCAGTATATCTGGCAGGGTGTATTGCAGGGAGATAGAACTGCTGAACACAAATAGATGTATCTTCAATGAGCAGGACATAAGAGCTGTTGTGTTCCAGTTTTCACAAGTTCTATCTCTTATCTCATCCACTTTAGGACCACTTCCAGGTTCTCAAAATAAGTTTTCTAAGAATGAACTATTAATGAAGAATTTAATATATGTAAACACTGTCATTCTGTAGTCTACCTAATGAACCTCCTGGGTAAAATATTAAATAAGCCTGTTTGTTACCTAAGAATCTATATAATTAAATATACAGCACCTGGTGCCATGGAAAGTTAAGTTTTTATGTAGTATTAGGTTCCAGTTGATGAGTGAGAAGTTTCACATGCATCATTTCTTTTCTGGGATATACATATTGTAGAAAACGTACATCTGCCCTACTTATAGAGCATTTTATATCACAGTGGATGACGTAGTAGATGAAAGTGATGACAATGATGACATCGACACAGAATCTGAGGTTGAAAATGATAATGAAGATGACATAGATCAACATTTTAAGGTTAGTAATACTTTTTAAGAAATAACATGCATTCTTAATTCTAAAAATATTATTTTTACTCTTCAGAAAAGTTGCTTATTAGGACACCAGAAAACCTACATGGATTTTTTTTTTTAACAATAAGTACATTTGGGATTGCAGTGTTTCACAAAACTATACAGGCCTACAAAATTTATCTCCTTCAGTATCTCTGCTTCTTACTTCATTTTATCAAATTCAATAATATTTTTTAAAAAGCAAAGAATCTGCCTGAGTAGTTACACAAAAAGCCAGACTTTGGTCCAGTTATGCTTTATCTCTGAAAGCAGGTGGATCACACAAGTGGATGGCATAGCACCAGCATGCATAGCCCCAGCATGCAGTCCCCTCCGCTCAGTGGTGCAGAGCCACAGCCACTCCAACCCAGCAATGTGGCACAAAGCTGCAGCTGCCCCAGCCTAACAACACAAAGACCCAGCCAGCCTAGCCCAACAGTGTGGTACAAAACCTCAGCTGCAGCCATCTTCACTGTACTGCAAACTGAAGTCCCTGCCACCCTGTACTCCACCACCCCAGCTGACCCCCTGTCTTCTTCCTCATACTGATGAAGTGTACCCAGCTTGCCCTTTCGCAAGACAGCTGCTGACCTTCTTCCTAAAGTTTTGCAAGGAACTGCTGTGTGCAACTTTCAGAAGCAGAGTTCTTGTGGCAGGCAACTGTCTCACCAAAGGCAGGCTGACAGTGCTTGGTTAAATCCCTTCCCTTTATTAGAAGATAGATAGTCACTTTATCTGTATGGATACACCCTGAAGCTTCTGGAGATAATTTACAAGTGTAACCCATGCCATCTCAATATATAACCTGGTTTGAATGCTGTTGGAAGGGGAGCAAAAATCCATTTCATCCAAGGCCCCTTGAAGCTGAGTGTCTAATGCTTTCTTAGCACTTTTCTCTAAAAAGGGAAGAATGAAGAGTGAACAAAAATTATCCATCTCTATCAGGTTCAAGAACAGCCTCCTGAGAAAGAGGTGTGTCAACAACTCCTTCATGGCAGATGCCACTATCCTTTTTCACAATGAGGCATAATCACCACTTGGACCCAACTTCTTGGGTGCCATAACCATGCTGAGACTATTCCTCAGAGCAGCCCTGCAAGGGCTCCCCTGGTTCCTTGTTGTCCAAATGGAACCTGGTCAGCCAACTGGTTCTTTCCTGATGGAGTAAGAGTGGAGAAGTAAGCTCATTTCACTGCTCTTATAGTCACAAGGCAAGTCCTAATAAAGGCCTTACATGTGCCTGGCCCATCTAATTATTCATTTTTCACCAAGTACAGCTCTAGTGTCTCCTTTCATTTCACGAAGCTCCCCAGTAAGCCAGCAAGTTATGTAGGATTCCTAATTGGAGAATCTGCACAGGTTGCAGATTGGGCCCTCAATAAATTGGATCAGATCCACACTGTGAACTCTTCTGCCACATCTGACTACGTACCCAAAAAAGACAGTTTCTTTGGACACAGAACATAATCCTGGTGTACTCCACTATCATCCTGACCATAGAGTTGAGAAGTTTGGACAGGAGTACTGCTACACTGCAAAGAGGAAGTCCCAAAGGTGTTTTTCAAGAGGCAACTGGACGCTCTTGTTTTTTCTTTGGAGGTATTTTGCTTCTCATTCAAGAAGCTTCTTCAGCTGATGAAAAGCAAAAGTTCTCCAAGAAAGTCCAGTTGCCTCTTGAAAAAGCACCTTTGGGACAACCATGACCTGGATGACTGAGAATCTCCATAGATATGCAGAGAGGAAGGTAAACAAGCAGTCCCAACTGATTCCTACAACTGAACCTCATAAAACGATCTCGAATCTGGTTGTGCTGCATCAGCTCATGACATTGGTGCAACACCTGAAACCCAAGAGGGGCCATTTTTAGGAGGTGCATCTCTCCGTTCTACATGCATTACCTATCCACAGCTTAAGTGTTGCACTTTTTTTTGGCTATCTGAAGCTGCCTTTATCTTTTACCAGCTTGAGTGAGGTAGCTTCAGTCCTTCTTAATTACATTGGTATTACAATATGTTTTCTCCCTTATTCCACTCCCTTAAATTTTATTATAGTCAAAGATCAATATATTCTGACATCAGAATATTTTATCATGGGATGATAGAGGCAGAATAGGGATCAGTAATGAGGAAGGAGCCTATGTTATCCTGGTGAGGTTTTTCTGCTGATTCAAAGATAGGAAAAACCCACAGTGTGTTGTAACCAGTTTCCATCAATCAGTCAGAAGTTTTGATGTTTTTCTTCTGTTAGCATAGAACAATAGCAATAGCACTTAGACTTTTATACCGCTTCACAATGCTTTACAGCCCTCTCTAAGCAGTTTACAGAGTCAGCATATTGCCCCCAACAATCTGGATCCGCATTTTACCAACTTTGGAAGGATGGAAGGCTGAGTAAACCTTGAGCCTGGTGAGATTCGAACTGCCAAAATGCAGGCAGCCGGCAGTCAGCAGAAGTAAAGATTTTTAATTATGCTTATGGACCTTTTTTTTAGAACGACGACATTGAGACAGATATCAATAAACTGAAACCAAAGCAGGAATTGGGACGACCAGTAGAAGATTTGAGAATGTATGAACATTTTTTCCCAGAACTCTCAGAGGATTTTCAGGTAAGGATGCTGCTATTTTGAAATCTAGTTGTTTTAATTTGCCAGTGATGTTTTGATAACTTTAGTTAACTGTGCCACTTCTCTGCCTAATTTTACATGGATAATAGAATGTTTTGGAAAGCATTCTGGGTGTAAAATTAACTGGAATAAATCTTGCCAACATTCTTTTGGCTATAATATATCAAGAGAATTCTTAGCGACCTTAAAGGTTAAATTATTAAAGAAGAACAACAGCAAATGAAAAGCAGTGGACCTGTCCTCCCACAGAAGCCAGTCATATCTCTTCATCCAATTGTATTGTTACCAGAAAAAAGCTTAGACACCTAATAGAGGGAAGCAAATACTCCCATCAACTCCCACTACAGTGCCCCCAAAGAATCAAAGAAACAACCATAGATAAAACCAGTGTCTCATTTGATGTCACAGCACTCTTTACATCCATAACAGCACTACTACACACCACACTTGACCTGACCAAATACAAGAATCATGAACCTCATCAACCTTTGCTTAACCACATACTTTCAATTCAATGGACAACTATATCAACAAATCAAAGGAACGCCCATGGGATCACCACTTTTAGGACTCACAGCAGAGACTAATGCAATGCTTAGAATCTATAACACTGCCATATATACAGTCCATATGAATGGATTTGGTATATAGATGATACCTTTGTCATCATAAAAATGACCAGCTAGAGAAAATGCATAAAACTATCACATTTTGAAAGGAATAACATTCACAAGGAAAGAAGAAAACAACAATATGCTACTTTTCTTGGATGTCTCTTTATCAGCAGAGGCAATGATGGCAAATTAGAAACACAAGTTTATCGTAAAACTACCCATACCAACTAAATGCTCCACTATCAAACTAACAACCCAACTTCCTACAAGAGAAGCTGCAGCAGCCCTGAACATCAGAAAAAGGAAAAAGATCATCTATATAACATCTTCCAGCAAAATGACTATCCATGCAACTTTATCAAAAGGTGCCTGATTAGTGAACCCAATATAGCACAGCCAACAAAGGATAATACTGCCATACATCAAAAACATCTCAGAAACCACCAATGAATTGTTACAGTCTATTACAACCACATGGCATCAGTATAGCACACATATTGACTAAAGCTCTCCAAAACTTCCTAGGAAAACCAGAATACTCAGCAGCCCCCCGCCCCCCCCAAAAAAGGCAGGAATCATCTACAATGAACTATAAGAACTATAACAACCACTGTGTAATGCAAACAGAAGACTAGCAGAGCACATCCATGAACACCAACTTGAAGTCAGAAAAAAATGAGGAAATTCATGGTCAGACTTAGCCATAGTTTCAACTAGGAAATTCTGAACACCCTAGACCAAGCCAGTCCTGGAAGCCTGGCACTCAGACAAATCTGTCATCAACAGGCAGATAGAAATTAACAATAGCTATATATCACTCAAAAGAGACAATCAAAAAGCCAAACAGAAAATAAAAAGACCAAAACATTTCCTTATATCAATCAACACTCAGATATGCAGAAATAAACATCAAGAAGTAAAGTATACCCTAATCAAGGAACTATCAACTCAGTAAACAACAACCTAATCAAGCAGGAACATTCCCAACTTGTCCAATTGACAGAACAAGCCACTTGTATATGAACAGAGACCAACTTCATTTCCTTCTAGCACTGATGATGTTACCTACTTGGCTAATGAAACGTCTGCAAGAAAATAACCATGCTCAGAGAGCACCAAAGACACCACAGTTCAACCCTGAACTACAAATATTAATATGAGCTGTGTTTTGCGAAGAGTTGGGTTTTGTGATTTCTGTTGATTAGATTAAATACTTGAGTTTTTATATTCTATCTCCATCAAGGTGATAGCAGATTCTTGGATAAATATGCAATAGAATGTACAGTGATTTGTAGGAATGCATGCTGAGAGAAATCTTTGTACTTTATTGGGATACAAGCTGAAGTTTCATACATACATTATGGATTTTAAACTCTTTGGGAGAATTTTACTTTGAAATTAGATGGTAAAATGTTATATTGGAAACTATGTGTGAAAGCTGGAATACTTGCTTCAAATCAGTTGTTATGTAATGATCGTATGAAGGATTTTTCTCAGTTTGAAACAGAATTTGATTTTCCTGGTTTACAATTGTGGCAGTATCTTCAACTTAAACATGTTCTGATAGCTCAAAAGTGGGCAATTGTCATGGCTGCTTCTAAGGTATCTGATATTTTTTGTTATTTAATGGAATCCATGATTTAATTTAAGTCAATGGCATATCTGTACTGAAAAGAAACCAGTTTTAAAGTGAATACTATGGACTAAAGAATTGAAATATCTGAAAATGCCTCCTCAACTATCATAATACCGTAAGAACATAAAATATTAACAGACTTGTTAATATAATTAATATTTGTGTTGGGAATCACAAAACAAAGTTAATTAAGCTTGAAACGCACACAAAAAATAGTTAAATATTGCCTATGAGGATGGCTAAATAAATTCATGAAAATCTGTCAATTGTTATGCACTTTATTTCCAACAAGTTCACATTAATTGAAATGTGTGCAGGCACTCACACAAACCTCATAGAAAATTGAACCAGAATTAAAACTGAGCAGGTTTGTGTATGGTATTGCTGCTTTATTCAATTCAGAATATCAAAAAATTGAGCAGGGGGCTCCTTCCTTGAGCAGGAGATTGGACAAAGACCTCCAAAGTTTCTTCCAGTCCTATGATATACTTGCATAAAGGTAATCTTTGTCAATTTTGTTGAGGTACGAAATTTGTATCCATGATTGTTAGTAATCACGAGCAGATATATTTTTACCCTTCTGAAATTTCCATATTTGACTTGATTTTATTCTCTTCTGTTGAGTTGTCTCCAATTTTTGGAGTCTTCCTGGACAAGTCACTCTCTTGGCAAGGGAGACTAGAACTCATGGTCTCTCAATTTCTGGCCTGATGCCCTAACCACTACACCAAATTGACTCTCTTCTGACTTCATAGTATCTAATAAATCTGAATTAGAATTTGGATTCAGATTGGGTAAATGTTTATTTGATCTGATAAGTCATATAAAGTGAACCATATCACTTTCAATATTAGCATGTAAACTCATCCTGACATTGTAATTCTTTTTTTTCCTCTTCACATTTAGCTTCTTCAAAAGGAAGCTATACTATTTGTTTCCATTTCTCCATGGTTTATCCCTATCTGGATCAGATCCTTCAATGCTCTTTCTTCAACATTTCATATTGTAATCTCTAACAAGTATCCGGCATTTCTTTCTTTCTTTAATATTAAGGAATGTGACCTCATTTCAAAGGAACCAAAGTCTTTTTCGAACAACTCAGCTCCAGGAGGACCTATTGTTGTTCCAACTGCTGGAGAGGAACCATCCTTAACAAATGACATGATGCAACTTCCTGTGAAGGAGCGTAATCTACAAAGTGAAGACTGTAATAGAAGACCAGGCTTTTTGGGATTGGTAAAAAATGATGGTATCATGGATAATAGTTTGCAGCATCAAGATGATCATCTGAAATTGCTTCCATCATGCCAGTGCCTGAATCATGAAATTGTAAGAGACTTTGACCAAATTTCACTTCAAAATACCTCCAAAAGTGAACAGTCCAATATTTCTAAGACCGTGACAAAAAAAGAATGTAAAACTAGCTTTAGTGAAATTACCTGTAATAAACCTTTTCAACATGTTCCAACATGTGGAAGTGTTTTGTTTGAGGGACGGTCTGTCCAGCTGGGAAAACTATGCTGTTCTGGACCTGATCCTGAAGAAGAAGAAGTATCTTGTTCAGTTTCTGTAGGAGAGCAAGTAACCATTGAAGTGCCTGATACAATACAATTGCATGATCCAGAACTCTATATTGAAACAGTGAAAAATACTACATCTGTTCCTGAATATTCAGAAGTCGCTTATCCTGATTATTTTGGACATATTCCACCTCCATTTAAAGAACCTATCCTTGACAGACCATATGGTGTACAGAGGTAAGTTCAAATTTCCCCCCTCAAACATGTTTAGAGAATGATTTAATATAGTGTGTATCATTCACAGTAAAATTAATATTACTAAATTCAAATATAACAGTTATTAATGGAATATATTTGGATCCAAGATTGATGCTGTAAATGAAGGAAAGACAGGCAGTGTTCATCCATTCAGCCCTGCAGTTCTTCTCAACATATCCCTTCAGGGAACTTCAAATTGTTGAAGAAAAAATTGAAGGGAAAGTAAAAGGTCCCACTTAATTATGAAATTCCTTTCAGAAATTTTGGATTCGACTTCTTTGATTTGCCTGTCCTTAAAGAAAAATACTGTATTATTAGGTAATATATGAGAATGTTTTGTGAATGCAGAATTCTGTATATTTCTAGACACTCTGACCTGTTGGGTCATTGTTTTTGAGATATTTCCTTACCTAAACAGAGAAACGAAATGATCACAGGAGAGCAAAAGATTAGATGGAGCAACAGCAACTTCCAATTTCCTGCCAGCTTCTCCTTTGACTTTCTGTGTGGGAAGTTGGCAAGGAGTTTGGAAATGATGATCATATGACTGTGGCTGACTATAGCAGTGCTGAAGTGACCACAGCTTTGCTAAATTTCAACCCCACAAAAATGGTTTACGGATTTTAGATGCTTCCTTTAAGTTAGCCCATTTGAAGAACATTGACTCAAAAATTGTTGCCTTGTCATGCACCATTTTGCCCAATTTAAGGTTACAAGCAAACAAAGAGGAGAGTTTCAGTAATACATCTATGAAACTTTTTCCTATCATTTTATGTATTTTAACATTTAAATAACTAATCATTTTGAGTATTTGCAATGGAACATTCTAAATATTAGTATATATATTAGTGTGAGATTGTAACCTTTTTATGTGGATGTTGTGTAGTTTACTGAGATAAAACGCTAAATCACTTTCAAACCTGTAAAATGCTTTGTTATATTGAAAAATATTACCTGCATTAAAGAATATAGAATGTTTAGAATTCTCAGATACTGCATAATCTCATGTTTTATTCCTTTTCTTCCACAAGGAAGAAGAGAATGGCTGCCAGTCACATGCGAACTCTGATGTATGTGAAAGAAATATTGAATATTTCTCCATAACATCGGGGTCTCTTATACTCCTTTTTTTGGCAATAGTTGGCAGTGAATGGGTGTGTGCATTTTCCTTGAACCTTGCTTTCTAAATTGATTTTGGAGATTGGGGGAGTTTATCCAGAGATTCATAATTATTCTTCCTTTCTCAATCAAAATGACTCCTAAAAATAGATTTAACGTATGTAAATTATCACTAAAGTTAGTGCTATAATAATATATAAAGCCAATAGTAATTTCAGAGTTGTGTTTGTGCATAAGTCATAGGCTAAATTGATACATTTGTAAGTATCATTGTAAAGAAATATAATTGCAGGATGGCTACAGAGAAATAATAGAATTGAGATTCATACTTCAAATCCTGTCTAAGTTTAATGATACAGATAGTCCTTAGCTTACAACCGGTTCGTTAAACAATGATTTGAAATCACAGTGGCACTGAAAAAAAGTAACTTATATAGCTGGTACTCACACTTACAGCATCCCCAGGGTCACATGATCAAAATTCAGATACTTGGCAATTGGCATGTATTTATGATATTTTCAGCATCCCAGGATCACGTGATCATCACCTTTTTAGCCAGCTTCCAACAGACAGTCAATGGGGGAAGCTGGATTTCCTTAACAGCCACATGATTCACTTAACTGCAGTTATTCGCATTTACTGTGGTAAAAAAAAAAAGGTCATAAAATTGGGCACGATTCATTTAACTGTTTTGCTTAAAATATAAATTGGTTTTGAAAAATTAGGAGAAAATAGAATTAGCTGTAGAATAAATCAGGTGGAAAGCTGTATATTTCCTGCTTTGTATTTGAAATGGTTTTGTTTTGCTAAGTGACCAGGCAGATAGAATTCATGGAAATGTGTCACTCATGATAACTTAAGTGAAGGAGGACTCTTAGCGTTCATTTAATATACAAGTACAGCATCAAAAATATTTCCACAATTGTTGAATTTTAGTTAGTCTTGAAATAAGGAAAAATATTTTTTTTTTCATAATCTTGTCCTGAAAATGTCAGTGGTTGTATTTTAAATTCTGAATGTGCCTTTTGCATGAATCTGCTTAAATGAGGACATTGAAAGAAGTAAAATATCTCTTGATTTTATTACTAAAACAATTAATTTTCCTGTGGGCCATGTTAAACCCTTACTTGCTGTAAAGTCTTATGAATTTGGACAAGTAAGATGAAATGCTTTCTATTTTTTTTTAACATGGATGGACAAGTCGCTTAGTGTGAACAAATTCAAATAATTTTTTTCATCCTGATTGCTGTCTCTATTAATTGTTTTAATAATAGTTTGCAATTGGGATAGCATTGTGTTCTTATAGCCAGATTGCCATTCCATTCTATATGTACATTATGTTTGGGATATCTTCTTTATCCCATGGCTAAGTTTAAATGAATTATGTGAAAATAATTTGGACACATATTAATTAAGATATTTTTCTTTGCTGAAGTAAAGTTCTCTGCTTTTTGATAATTATGTATGGTCATGAACATTTCCCATATAAATAAGTCATTCTAACAATGAAGGATTGTGATTGATGGGAAACCTAAGGACTTTTCATATTATATTGTAGCATTACTATTCTTAGGTTAGAAAACAAATATTTTGAATATATTTGAAATATCTTTAGGATCAAAAGTCTTAGAAACCAAAAAAAATATTGTGCTTTAAGTATTTTGGAGGTAGCAAGGGTTCCCACACCTTTTAAATGAAATATTTGAATATAAAGTATGAAATATATGAAATGAAATATTTAGAAATAATTTATTTTAACAAGATTTTCCTTGAGATAATCCATGGTCAGTCATTCCAAGTTGATACTTGAGAAAACTTCAGACATTACAAATATGCGCTATGACAACTTTAAGAGAGTCTGTGCTTTCAAATATAGTCTGTTACAGGTCCAGATGTAGCTTAACATTTTGATTGAGATGCAAAAAATACATGCAATACATCTCAAATTATGAGAAGCAGTTTTCCCAATAGTAACATAGACTATTTCTATCAAAAACATTTCAATGTACAGTGCTCTTTTATTGCTTTGTGAGATGCATTGTTTCCTGTGTAGCTCTTGAAAGGACTAAAATTCGTTCTATTCAACTTTTCAGCATAGGCATTTCAGCTTGTTTGTGATCTTCAGGAAAATTTCTACATGGTTAACATGTCTTGTAGGACACTCAGTCTATGGACGTATACATAAACACAGATACTCACCTACCTGCAAATTGTTTTTCTCTCATATGTATTATATTCAGATATTTAGTACAGTAGTTCCTGTAGTATGGTGACCTAGCTGAATAAAGCACCTCTCTCTTTTTCTGTTGAGAGGGTCATCATATTTAATTAGAAATTTCCAGAGGTGAGAGGCTTGCACTCTAACCCAATCACTGCAATGTATTCAAACTATAATCGCATGAATTTTTAACATAACCTATTTTCAAACCTGAACTAGCTTTAATTACTAATACTAATTGAAATAATTATTAAATGCTAATACATAATGTGCATGTTTCCTGTAATAAGGAAACCAAACATTGGGTCTGAAAGCCTCAATGTGTTATGTACAAGCCATTTTCTTTCCATTCAGAAAATAATTGTGGCAAGTTCCACAAATAATACTGTGTATTAAAGTAGAAACTTGACTTTCAAACTCTTCTCTCTTTCCTTGTGCACTGATTCTACATGTGGCACTGTACAGTAAAAGTTTTGAAATATGGCATCTTACTTCCTTTTCTAAATAGGACAAAAATTGCCCAAGATATTGAAAGGCTTATTCATCCTAATGATATTATAGACAGAGTTGTATATGATCTTGATAATCTCAGGTAAGTTTTATATGAGTTTTATATGAAGATCTTTATTTCATAATGATTATTCATTAATTTATTTAATGAATTTATTTCATATTTATTTCATAATGATTATTCACCTATTCCATAATGATTACTTTCCCATTTTAAATTCAATAATTTAGCAAAAGTTAAAAATTAATGGGAGTATGACAATTACCTTGGCTATTTACAGTATAAAGTTATAAAAGTCAAAAACTTGCTAGAAGTAGAGTATTATATCTTTAAGATCAAATAATTTTAATAATGTGTACACAGTAAATATTAAAACTAAATGTAACTTTATTAATTAAAAAACCAGGGTTCGTTGTATTTTAATACACAGCTTTCAGGATTTTTTAGTTTTAGGGAACTGTTTTGTATCCTATGAATTATAAATGTCTTGTGGGGTGGGGTGGGGAGAACATTATTCCAATCCATCAACAAGTAGTACTAATCTTCACAAGCACTATTGAACATTGCAGAGAAGAACATTTCTGCTGTCGTTTAACCAGGGAATGAGAAATTCAGTGTTTTTTTTAAAATCAAGAATTCTTGGATTAAAATTGCAAATTTTAAACTAAATGTATTAAATAAAATAAAATAATAGCCAATGTTTCCTTTTGTTCCTCCTGCTTTCATATTCATAGAGAAGAACATCTAATACCGCAGAACAGTTTCGAAGAGCAGAGCTGGAAACAATTTGTTCTATTCACAGTAGTGGATGTAATGCTTGTTTTAACAGACTTATTGATGAAAAGGAGGGATAATGAATGTCTAATGACTATAGGGAGAAAGGAATGATTTTTGCCATTTTTCTAATGAAGCCAATAAGCACATCATGCCATTTGTACAATGTTCACAAAAGATGGCATAAATTGATGAAAATAATGTAAATACCAATACAAACTTGAACTACTGTATGTCAGGTATCTTATACCAAGGAACTTTATGATGAGATTTCACTGAATTGAAAATACTTAATGTTTTATCTTCCTAATGCAAATATAAACAAGGTTTGAGCCTAGGAAAAAACAAGAAAATTCAGTGACAGAAAAAAATTAAAAAATGCCTATACTGTATAATTGCTGATAGTTATATTGATGCTAGAAATCTGAATTATTTTTATGTGATGAAGTCCCACTTTCCTGTAACATAGAAAACATGCTTGCAGTTTATATTTTTATTAGCTCACATTAACTATGTTGGGGAACTCTTAGTATAATTTAAACCAATTTAATATACAAGACTTGGCACTCTGTTTCATTTGTATTCTTCCCCAATTAGTCTTCTTCAAATTCAAATTCAGTACAACAAAATAAATCATTTTTAAATCATTGTAATTTTATTTTATTTTCCAGTTGTTTAGTGCCTGATGAAGGAGATGTCTTGAAGTTTAACTCCAAATTTGAATCAGGAAATTTACGGAAAGTTATTCAGATCAGAAAGTAAGATATTGTTATTTTATTTAATCATTATAGATCAGTTGCCTGAATTTTGTGACTTATTTATTTCTGCTCATTTTTAGAAATGAGTATGATCTCATTCTGAATTCTGATATAAACAGCAATCATTATCACCAGTGGTTTTATTTTGAAGTCAGTGGAATGCGAACAGGCAGTGCCTACCGATTTAATATAATCAACTGTGAAAAGACAAACAGTCAGTTTAATTATGGTAAGAGTTAATTTACTTTTCTCTTGGAAAAAAAAGGACACACATAGTACAAACACAGGCATGGAGAAGTAGTTTATACAATTGTAGATAATACCAGTATGTTAATTTATCACTACAGTTAATTGCAGAATATCAGTAATAGCACAGAAAAGTGATATAGTAACTGCTTTTTTATTTTAAAAAGGTTATCAAGTTGAGATAGACAAATTATTTACAGATTTCTAAGGACCAGATAGTAAGATAGAGAACCTAGCATGGAAACTGAGACAGCATTGAAATGTCAGTTATGCCAAACCATAATCCAAAGGACAAAAACTTAATTTTATATATGCATGCTCTCTTTCCTTTTCTCCAAGCTTTAATTAATCCAAGCTGTAGAAATTTGATCAAACCAGCTTGTCCTTTTATCAAGACTCCAAACAAGGATTGCAAACTGGTTGATTTGACTTGCAACCTGAATGGCAGCTTGCTTAAATAATACTCTGCTGTTCCAGATAATAGCTGCTAACTGGTTTTAGTAATCCAGTTCAGAAGAGAATGCAAAGGAGGTTACTCCAAGGGTTATTTTTAAACTCCAGTTTAGATTATGCTAGGGCTTTCTGTACTGATCAGTAATTGTATATTGTTGCCATAGTTTTTAAGAGACAGAAGCCAGGTTATCTGACTGTCACTATTAGTTTAATAGCTCATACATACTGGCCATAAGAACCTTCAGATATTGAATTTACAATGAATACTACAATAATCAAGCTCTAATAATACATTTGCTTTCTTATCACAAGTTATCCTCCCATGTGATGCTAAGAACAATGTCTATAGATAGGTATATTTTTTGCTGACTATGGGTGGTTTTGTTCTCTAATAGTGTACATTTTTTTCGAAGGTATGCAGCCCCTTATGTACTCTGTTCAAGAAGCCCTGGGTGGCCGGCCTTCATGGATTCGTACAGGAACAGATATCTGTTACTACAAGTAAGACTAACAGTAAATCTAATGCACTCAGGCTGTATGTACTCCTGAACCATTTTGCAGCTACCTAGTTTTAATGGCAGTATTGTGTGACCTATTTTGACCCCAGTAAGTAGAAGATAGATGTGATAAACTAGCATGAGATTTCATTGTCACTGTTTTGTTTTTTAAACTTTTGCTTGCTTTCTTCCAGAAGAAAAGAAGAGTTAGAAATTTTCTCATTACATACCCAGTGGGGAATAGTGACATCATATATCACAGGGCACATCACTTGTGACTCATGAAGGCCCAGAGTGTAATCTTCTTTGCACTTTGTAGCTGATAAAGCTGATAAAATAATGAGCAGAATAGAGTAAAGTAGGGTGGGGTAGAGTAGAGTAGAGTAGAGTAGAGTAGAGTAGAGTAGAGTAGAATAGAATAGAATAGGAAAGGATAGAATAGAATAGAATAGAATAGAATAGAATAGAATAGAATAGAATAGAATAGAATAGAATAGAATAGATATTAAATGCATTAAATGCATTGATAATGAACATTTTGAAATAAATAAATGAAGACTGAGGTATTAAACATTATTTGGCTCAAAATAACCAATACCAATTTACTACATAAAATGATGCATGTTATAGATCTTTATAAATGTTTTGTTCCTAGGAATCATTTTTCAAGAAGTTCAATTGCAGCAGGAGGTCAAAAAGGAAAATCATATTATACAATCACCTTCACAGTCACCTTCCATCATAAGGATGATGTTTGCTATTTTGCTTACCATTATCCTTATACTTACTCTGCTTTAATGGTAAATTATTTTAATATGAATACATTCATAATAACTTGACTTATAATTTCATTATTTGATGATCATACCTTTAAATAATTATATTGATCAGTATTTATCACAACATTAAAAAAGTATTGTATTATAAAATAAATAAAAGTTGAGGTTAAATAATCCTATGGAAGCAATGTCTTTTACATATTTTACAAATACTGTAAAAGGTTTAGTATTTTGCAATGAGATCTCATATTAAGAATTTCAGAGCAGGAAGTTTGTTTGCTTTTTGTTTGTTTTGTTCTAGTTTATTTCAGATATATACAACACTGTGCAGTATATAATAAAGGCAAATCTGCTCAAGTAGTATCAGCATAGGAATAACAAATATAAAATTGCTTATAATGTAGAAAGTAGACCTCTAAAGGTAAAGGTTCTCCTTGCACATACATGCTAGTAGTTTCCGGCTCTAGGGGGCGGTCCTCATTTCTGTTATAAAGCCAAAGAGCCAGCGCTGTCCGAAGATGTCTCCATGGTCATGTGGCCTGCATGACTAAATGCCAAAGGCGCACGGAACGCACCATGGACTTATTTTCCACTAGTCAGGAGAACTTGACTTTTAGGAAATTTGGAACAGGGGAACATCTACTTGATCCCTTTCTTTAAACGAGAAGTTCCTATCCATTAATAGAATAGAAAACCTGTATTTAACTCTTCCCCATAATATCCAGCAAAATGGCTTTTACAGCGCAAAGTGAAAATTTAAATTGCAGAAAGAGGATTTACCAACATTTAATCTTTTTATGCTGATAAAGAACATTTGCATTGAAATGGGAAACAATGAATTGGCAAGACTTGAAAATAAATAAAATATTTTAAACATTCCTTTAGTGACAGATCATACTTTTTTAGTTTGCATATATAATAATAGTAGTATTAACAGGTTAAATGCATAGAGAATTTCATTGATGGTTTACTTGCAATAGTTTAGTATTTTTATACACTATTGCTGATGATGATACTACAAGTTCCAATATTATGAGTTACCTATTGCTTATATCTTAATATAATGTATGTTTATATCTTGTACAATTCATAAACTCTTACTAACAATGCAGTTTGATAAATTCAAGCTTCATTATTTTATGTAAGGTTTTACTCCTATAATTATTTTTATTCCTTCATTGCATCTGTGCACTAGGACAATACTTAAACAATACTTAAAACATTAGATGTAATACCAGTATTATAAGGAGTGAATTTAGAAATTCCATTAAATATTTTAGCTAGGATTTTAAAATGCTTTATTAAAAGATAAAATTGGCTCTGAATTTATGTACTTATTTTTCATGATGAAGATGCATCTCCAAAAATTAGAATCCACAAACAATCCTCAGCAGATATATTTTCGGCAACATCTTTTATGTGAGACTCTCTCTGGGAATAACTGTCCTGTAGTAACTATTACAGCCATGCCAGAATCAAATTACTATGAACACATTTGTCAATTCAGTAAGTATGCCTTTTCCTTTTGATTATATTCAGAAAGTTTCAATCAAATAAAATCCGTGTTTCTTTTGATTTTGTACTGTTTAGTTATAATAATTCATAGGCACGCAACAGAAAAACATTGGCCACAACCATTCTCAGTTAATTTGATGAATGAAAGTTTGAGATATGCTTCAGCAACAGTGGGATTAAGGTGGCATTTTTGTGATATTTGTGAAAGAATACGAAAACCAATTACACATCCATTCTAAAGGCTATAGATCTAGACCAAAGTATTATACAAGTAGTGTCAAAATTAGCTGTAACCTAAAAAAAAATTAAAATTCAGTGGGATTTTAAAATAACAATGCCAGTGCAAACAGATTCTTCCCTCTTCCACTGAATCGGTTCAAGGAACATTATGCTTATTATAATATTGTGATATAATATTATACTGATTATACCTTTTGCTTTCATAAACTATTGGAATGGAATAGTTTGCTATGGTATATTGGTATGGAAAACTATTTCATCTTTATGAATTTATAACAAGCAGATGTAATGTGATTAATCTGCCAGGGATGTTTTAGTTTATTTTTAAGGTCTTTCCAACTCGATGGCTATATCATGCTATTTTATTTGTGCTGTTTTTAGGAAATCGTCCTTATATTTTCTTATCTGCACGTGTACATCCTGGAGAGACCAATTCAAGTTGGGTTATGAAGGGAACATTGGAGTATCTTATGAGTAATACTCCTGGTGCCCAGAATTTACGAGAATCCTATATTTTTAAAATTGTACCAATGCTTAATCCTGATGGGGTCATCAATGGAAAGTAAGTTTTTGATTGTATTTAGCAATAGAGTTCATTCCGAGGTAGCTATGTTTGGAATATAGATTTTCTAGATCAGAACTTTTCTGCAAAATGTATCTTCTAGAATCTTCACTAGCTTATACAGCTATGTTATTTTAAGCGAACAGTTACTTTTCTTGACTCACATATGTGAATTTATACTTTTTAATACGTCCAATTTTGTTTACAAATAATACTTTAAGTTTGCTTTCTTTGTCAATGACAGTCCAAAAAAGTTAATTCTTCTGCTATTGCATGAGGCTTGTCATAATATTAAAAATAATTTAATCTAAATCTGGGAATAGGCAAATAGCTATTAATATGAAGCACATTTTTACTTCTGAATCTGTAGAATTTCCTTCCATGAATCTTGTTCCTGTATTGTATTAATATCTGTAAGATTTAAGTATAATCCTTTGTGTATTCTGCTCAATTCAGTGGGATTTATTTCTGCATAATTTCTCCCCTGGGCTGACTGAAGCCAAATATCCTATCCCTCATTTTATTAGACTGATTTCAGCCAAGTCTGCTACACTTAACACAGCTGGTTTTTATTTAAAAGTAATAATGAACTATTCAGTTCTAAGGAAGAAGCCTCATCTGCTGGGCTTTGACAAGGTCCAGCAGAGTTTTTCTTATCCTGAAATGGCCTAACTTTATTTTTAATACTGAGGAAAACTGTCTTCTTGTTTGTTTTCTACAAAATCAGAGGACTAGTGTTTCATTCATTTCCATGATGTAAATAACTTTTGCCGTATCTAGTGTCATGCTTTGAAGTTCACACAATCAAAGAGCATTTATCTCTCTGATTTAAACTTCATGGAAAGATAAATGACACAATTCATTTGGATTAATAAGCTTTAAAGCCTTTATTCAGAATCTGAATCACTCTGGCAATTAAAGAGTTGACTCTTATTTTCAATGTTACATAATTGAGAGTTTCAGTTGACCTTTCAAAGTAGCTCAGATACCTTCAGAACAATTTATAGATGGAATTTATATTAAAAATGAAAATCCAGATTTAGTAATGCTTAATGTATACCCTGTGAAATCAAGAAAACATGATAAAGGTCCTTTGATTTCACTGCTTCTATTCTAAACTTCAATAACTCTGAATGTAAGACTGATGAGATAAAGGATAACTTTTTCTGCAAATGAGCACTTTCTGAAATGCCACTCTAGCTATAATACAAAAACAAAAGGAAAAAACTTAAAATTGGTGGAAACCTAGAAAGTAAATCAATGACACTTCTGAAAAACTATTTTCTCCTATTTGCAGTTTAAACTATTGTCTCCTATTCACAATTTAAAAAGTGTCTGCCATTTGTCAAGGGTGGTTTGGCAAAAGAATACAGAATACGGGGGGTGTTCACTTTGTCTTTCTTTCCACCAATTTAATTCAGTTTAGCTGACTTAAAATATTAAATGCTGGAAACAACACTTTAGAGCTGAAGTGTCCAACCTTGTCACCTTTTAGACCTGTAGACATGCTAGCTAGAGAATTTTGGGAGTTGACATCCACAGGTCTTAAAGTTGCCAATGTTGAACATCCCTGCTTTAGAAGAAGTTCCTTTACCTTGATACGCTTGCAGTGAAATTGTTAACATCTGCACAAATTTTAACATTCATTTTCTTGGATAATGAAATAATCATAATGGAAGGCTTCTTAATTTTTGTTTTATAGTCATCGCTGTTCTTTAAGTGGGGAGGATTTGAATAGGCAGTGGCAAAACCCAAACCCGGATCTGCATCCCACAATTTATCATGCCAAAGGTTTGCTTCAATATTTGGCAGCTATAAAACGTTTGCCATTGGTAAGCATGTGTTTCCTTAAAAAAAAAAAGCCACTTAAAATGTGATCTTTACATTTAAAGGATGTGCAGGTAATAGCAGTTGAAACTCCCTCAACTTTTATTCTTTGTAAAAGCATTGCTTAAGGAATTGCCTTCTTGCCCGTATTACTGGTGGTTTTAGAATTGTGCTGCAGAAAAATCAATAACAGTGAAATTAATTACAGTAACCATGAAATATGGCAGGAACAATTCAATTCCTATTCTAGGACCATTCATCTAAGCATATAAATATTCATATATTTATAATTTTAAACAAGTTGAAAGAGGTAGATATGTAAACAATCAATACTACGTACTATTTCCTCACTAGATTTTAAAATTACTTTTCTTTAAAATTAAACAAAATATGCCTTCAGTAATGGTATATAATACTTTATTGAGTTGTAAATTTCACATTTAAGCCCCCCTGAAATTATATTCTTCAAGAAATTTGTGGAGAACTATAACCGACAAGCTTGGTCTAAATTATCTATTAAAATTCTTTTTAAAATGTTAATAAAATTAAATTAATACATCCATCGGAAGATTTCAAGAGTTCATGCCATTTAATGCATCCATTTTCTAAAGGATCTTGTTGCTTGTTTCTAAATAAATTATTATCAGATATGGATTGTTATATCTGAATTGCATTTTATGTTGAATGGGCACCTTTAATTTTTGAAAAATCCTTTTTTGTAGGTTTTTTGTGACTATCATGGTCATTCTCGCAAGAAAAATGTATTTATGTATGGCTGTAGCATCAAGGAAACAATATGGCATACAAATGTTAGTGCTGCCTCTTGTGATCTGATTGAAGACCTTGGTTATAGGGTAAGTAGGTGTGTGTGTGTATGCAGGTAGATACATGCCTAGGGTTTATGATTTATTTGTGTTTCTTTTATCAGTACTGTTTTCATTGAATAATAGTTTGCTAGCAGTACTGTAAACAGAGGTTAAATTCTGACTAGTATTTAAACAAAATAAACTTGGGAACATGACTAAAACTCAGCTCAGAGTATTTATTTTATATTCCAGAGTTTTCATTTAAAACTGCCAGTATCTTCAGTACCTTGAATAATTAGATTACGATAACCAAGCAAAGACACCCCAAAGGCTAATGAATTTATAATGGCATGATAAAATCAGTATCTAATTGATGGGAGGGCTTGAATAGTCAGGAAATGACTGGGATAGATGAAGTAACATCTGATTCAGTATCCATCAATTTCATATGGAAGCAAAAGAAGAATGCGGTGTAGAGGACTAATAATCAGTCTAAAATATTTTTAATTTTTTTTTAAATTCAACATTGTGTAAATCATTAATTGGATAGTGTTCATCAAGGATCAACGCAAGAGCTAAATCCAACCAAGGCTCATTTTAGTCTGGCATTTTGGCTTTACTTTAGTTAATCATATGCTTATAAGCTGGAAACAGATTCATATTGGTTTCTCTACATATGGCATTTGGATGACTATCCTTCTACTCAGAAGTAACTTTAAGCCTAATAATCCTTGATATGCCTGTCCTCTATATAATCTCCTTTTAAAGTTATCTATTTTAGTGGCCATCAGCACATCTTGTGGTAACAAATGTGCTATGTGAAGAAAAAGCGTTTTCAGAAATCTTCAAAAAATACCATGCCATAACAAAGCCCATAGATTTTTCCAGTATTTAGACTCGACTGCACGCTTTCTGATATCAGAGCTATTCCATCTTTGGTTCTGCACTCTCCCTGCTTTGTAACTTGTACTTCTTCTTGACATACAGTATATTCCCTTGTCATTCAGAGGGAGAAATCTGTAGTATTCTGCAGACCTGTGACACCTAAATTTATACTTTAAGGGTATACAAGCCACACAAAATTTTTCTATAACGTTTGTTGTTGCTTATTTCTGGTAGACTCTCCCTAAAATTCTGAGCCAGGCAGCCCCAGCATTCTGTATGAGCAGCTGCAGTTTTGTCGTGGAAAAATCGAAGGAATCTACAGCACGTGTTGTAGTGTGGAGAGAGATAGGTGTTCAAAGAAGTTACACCATGGAAAGCACATTGTGTGGATGTGATCAAGGGAAATACAAGGTAAAGTAGCATTTTATATTAATGCATCTGAAGAATTAAATTGGTACTGTATAGTATACTGTATACTTCAATTCATTTCAAAGGAGCTTGGAACTATGTCATCTCTTGCACAACATGTGATTTAATGAACATACCCATTAATAGTTAGCATTCTTCTAATGAAGAAAACCATTCACATATAATTCATATATAGTCTAGAACAGTGGTTCCCAACATTTTTTTCGCCCCGCACCCCTAAAGAAATTTCACTCGAACCTCGCACCCCCTGAAAATAAAAATGCCAACATATAGCCAATATCCTATTATTTACCTGGACTTTTCTCGCACCCCCTGGAATATCGTCTCGCACCCCCAGGGGGTGTGAGCACCCCAGGTTGGCAACCCCTGGTCTAGAATATGGAAGATGCCCTTGTGTTCATTTGGTGACAACAGTGGTTTCTGTTTGTCCTAAAAAGCATTCTTTGTGGTACGGGTAGTCCTCAGGTTACGATGGCAATAAGAACAGGGATTACCATCACTTAAAGTGCTGCAGTGTTAAATTGTGTGACATTACGTGACTGTATCATTTAACGATGGCAATTCTGAACTTTCCCAGTTGCTGCTACAATCTCAAAAGGCATGGATTATTAAGCAGGAAGAGGTGGGAGTTCTAGATAAAGAACACATGGGTATCACCAGAAATTCCTGCAGGAGGGGGGGGGTCAAGAGCTCAAGGGGGCCAGTCCAGGCTGTACATGAGTCATGGGAGGCTAGGGGAGAGATTGGGAAGGCCAGTGTAGGCTTCATGAGAGTCAAGGGGAGGGCTGGTATGTGTGAATCACAGGAAACCTGGGAGGACCATTGCAAGCAGCACAAGAGTCATGGGAAGCCAGAGAGGGGACAGGGAAGGAACTGAGAAGTATTATGCAACGTTGCTTGTTTTAACTGTACATGGCGGAGAATTTGGGATTCATATGTCATTCCTCCATTTCTGCCCACAATCTTTTTATGTTGGAGAGGATTTTAAGCACATCCAGTTATATTTACAAAGACTCCCCCTCTAGATGTTCCCATTTTGTGCAGGAAGTTGAACATATAAAAATATTGGCAGCACTTGCTACCTCTTCTTTTCTTTCAATTACGCATTTTAAGTAAATAATGAACTATATAGGTGCAGAAAGCAAATTGCACTGAACTGTTTAACGCTGAATGTTTTCTCATTAGGGCTTACAAATTGGGACACATGAACTGGAGGAGATGGGAGCCAAATTCTGTACTGGTTTATTACGTTTGAAAAAATTGACGTCACCACTGGAATATAATCTGCCATCTACTCTTTTGGACATTGAAAATGAATTGATTGAATCTAGTTGCAAAGTGACAAGGTAGAAAAAAAATAATTTTTAAAATTTTTACCAGAGGTTTATTTGGATTTTTTTTTTAAAAGACCTATAGTGGCAGGCAGCTTTTATTGCAAATTAACTCCAAGCAAATTATTGAAATAGGTATCTGCATCCAGATATAAAAATATTACTTGCAAACTGTAGTCAAGGGATTACTGTACGTTATTGTGTTCATGCCTATATGTGAAGAATGGTCAGCACCTGTGTTGTAGTAAACACATTGTTTTGGTCTAGATAGCCGAGTGTGGTCAACTACTTAAATTCTAAAATATAAACCTTGTCAGATACAATATATTTTTGTCTATTCTTTAATCTCTTTTAATACCTAACATTACAAGTTTTGGGGTTAGGCTTTACATTACAATGAAATTCTGAGATAAATTTTGGTGAAATATAATGTTAGGTTAATGGTGCCAAAAATGCTTTGAAATGGAACTTCATTTTGGAGTACCTTGCTATAAGGTTTGGAGAAGAGTGGGTTCATTATTCATTAAAACATTTTAATGCTTTTTGTTCTGGATGCACAGCAATATGAAATTTGTGTGTGTGTGTGTGTATGCCTTTGACTCAGGTTTGACTTCTGGTGATTGTCTAAACCTAAACCAGCTCCGTGAAAAGATTTTCAGGAGTAGTTTGCCATTGCTTTCTTCCTAGGACTGAGAGACAGTGACTTGTCACCTGGCTGTCTTCATGCCCAAGACCAGGTTATAATGTTAGGTCTCCCAGTTTTTAGCCTGGTGCCTTAACCACTATATCAGATTTGATCTCTGCCTTATTTTTATTTTCTCCCAATGAATAAACTTTGGGAGGCGGGGTGGAGTGGAAAATTGTTTCTTGTAGCATGAAGAAAAAGCCTAATACTGGGAAAGAAAGCGATGCTATTGAAAAAATATTTTCACTAGCTTTCTAAAATTCAGTTGCGCTTAGTCATCCCTCGTAGTTTTTTTAATTAATTGGTGCAATTCAGCATAAAATATACATTGATGCAGGTGTTCAGGATACAAGTATATAAATGTTCTTTTGCTAAAGTTGACATTCCTACCCAAGGAGAAAAAAATTAATGATAGGAATAATTTGTGAAGACTAAATGGTATCTGTATTAAATGGTTGCATTTCCTGTGAATTACATTCCATTTTAATTAACCAGAGCATTTAATATGTTTGCTGTAGCCCCACTACTTACGTTCTAGAAGAAGATGAACCTCGCTTCCTTGAAGAAGTGGACTATAGCGCTGAGAGCAATGATGAGCCAGATATTGACTTGGCAAATAATGCTGGAGACTATGAGCCTTGTCTTCATGAAGATGGACTCTCTGACTCTGAAATTATGAGGACACATTTGCCTTGAGACATTCTTGGTACATGAAGGAGCAAACTACTGTGGCTTATTTAAAAGGAATATGTTGGGTTATTTCATCTTGGGGTTTTGCTAAAGCAGATAAACTGCAGTCTACCCAGTTTGAAAACAATAAATGCTTCTGGCTTTTAAAACAATTGGCATTTGTTTTATTTGAGCAATTTAATTTTTATCTTAGCATTGAAATTAATTTGTCCCTGGATGTCTGCTACTTAGTGATGCATGGCTTTTTGCTTTCGTCCACATAATCAGTAAAATAAAAGAAGTAATTTCTAAGATGTTTGGCAAATCAGAGGGTAGGAGTTAACCTTATTCTTGTAACATAAGATGTCGGGCTAGTTACTAAAATTCACATATGGTTTTATTAGAAAGATTTTGTATTGTATGTTGGGTTTTAATTCTGTTTTTTGTTTTGTTTTTGTTTGTTGGATGTAACACAAGATTTTCTTTGAATTGATTTATTTCGTACTGTACGGATGAAAAATAGAATTACAAAAAAAAATTACATTGATAAATTTTTCAGCCTTAGATTGACATGGCTTTGCTACAGCCTTAATTTAAAACTGGCACTACCCACATTTATAGTTGAGGAAAGAATTATACCTGCAGAAAGATTTTATGTACAGAGTAACATTTTGAGAGTGGGGAGTCTCGCATTTAGCTGTACTTGCAGCTTTTCCTCCTGTACAGTTTTACGTGTCATAATATTTCTCCGTGTGAAAACACTCCACAGAAAACACAGGAGAGAGAATTAGGCATGAAGGATAAATGCAGAACATTTTTTTTTTCTGTGTGAAGGAAAGTCAGTTATATATCTCTCAAATTACGTTTTAAGGTGGTAACGTCCATCCGCTTTTTGTGAAAAAATAAGCCTCATGTATCCATGCTGACCATAAAGTATATATTTATGTTAACACTTATTACCTAAAACTCATAACCAAATTCTTTCTGAGGTTCATATAAAGCTTGGAGAAATTAGGTGTTCTTTGTAAGCATAACAGTTTCATTGTATGTATATTTTGTGATACAAATTCTAGATCTTTTTCCATATTTAATATAGCCAATATGAGCTCAAAGTGCTCTGGATATAAAGCATATACTTATATATATATATATATATATATTATTGTGGAAGAATAATGGTGTCTATTTGGGTGGAAGTTGCTTATAGTCTCTTGAACTATGTAATCCAGAGAAAAATTAAGCATGCTGAATTCTAATTTTAAAATATCTAAGCACATAGAGCCTGTGAATGTTACATTTTTCAAATGTCTGATGTCTGCTTTATCTCCCTACCTCCTGTTCTCCTATATTTTATTGAAATATTTAAAACAAAGGATGGTACAACGTTAGAACTAATAGGAGAGGATTGAAGGCCAGATCTTTGTAGTATTAGCCAATCTGTTTCCTAGAATATATCCACACTCCCTTTTTTATTTCCTTTTGTTGGTGCTTATGCTAGAGGGGATGGTCTGGATTTTTCTTAACTAAAACAACTTGCCTCATATAAAGGAAAATTATTGTATCACTGTCCCCTCATTGCCAAAGGAAGCAATTAAAAATAGAATCAAATCAGTTTTAAGAGATAAATATTTGATCTTCTGAGTTCCCAACTCCCACCCAAGCTAGATATATTTCACAGTTAGATAAAATCAATACAGGAAATATACCAATATACGGGAAAAAATAATATAGTCATTGATTTTTTTAAAAAATTAATCCAATCCAGAACTTGGCTATTCATATAGGATTTCTAAGTGTTGTGTCCACAAGGAAAATACAGTCATGCTTTAAGTGAGACAAGGATTTATGGTTCTGGTTTTTTGGAATTAAAATAAATAAATAAATGTCTTCTAGCCACAGTAGCATCTTAGAAACAGCAGATATCCTAGACCAGCATTTAAATTGTGGATTAGATTATAAAGGGATGCCCTTTATCAAATCAAGGCGGGTTGTACAGATATACTGAATTGATCCTACTTGTATTTGTTCTTTGTCTGGTTGTAAAGAATTTACTGTGCAGTAAGGAAATAAGTGGATAATTAAACCATATTAATATAACAAATTGTATTAATTTTTCCAGCCTCTTAACTGAAGCAGATTAAAGAGTCTTGTAGTTAATCTTTTGAACTTTATGAATATTTTCCTATATTTTTAAATCTTTGAATGTATTTTCATATAGTTTTGTTTTTACAAAATGATTTTGATGCAAATATGAAACACCACAAATATTAAAATATATACATTTGAGTTGTACTTTGTCAACTTCTGGGACTTTCATTGGATGGACAAAGAAAATTATGTATCTGTAATGCTTATTTCTTTTAATGAAATCTTCCTTTTTAAATATTGTACTGTATCTCACAGACAAAAATATGTGCCAACTATCAGATGTCAGTTGTATGTGGAATATTATTCTAGTCAAAACTGAATAATGACAACAAAGGCTTAAATTAGACTGGCAACTATAACATAATTTGTATAAAAGCCAGAAAGCCCAAGTTTTATTATAAGAATCCATTGTAATCCTGTAATTATAAATTGTGGCAATATTATTGTGTATGACCTATTCCCAGATAGATAATTTATCAAGTAAATGTATAATAAAATAATTATCATCATTTGATTTCTCTGCATATTGGAGAAATGGGTCTGGGGAAAATTGGAAATCTTCCATATGCAATGTCATTTCACAATTTAAGAATAAGTATTCATAAATTATCAACAAGCTATTTTTGGATTTAGATATTTTAAAAAACTTGAATAGCAAATTTAAGGGCATTCGGATTTCTGTGTTTCAAAAAAAATCATATTAATCCTATATCACGGCTTTTACTATATTTGAGATTTCTTGCCTAAAAGTCATAGAAAAGTGAGATCCAGAGACTGGAATCTTTCATCATTGGTACTACAAGTAGTCCTCAACATACAACAGTTCATTTAGTAACTGTTGGAAGTTAGAACGGTATTTTAAAAAAGTGACTTGAGACCATTTTTCACACACACGACTTGCAGCATCCACATGGTTTACATTTGGATGCTTGACAACTGACTCAGGTTTATGACGGTTGCAGTGCCCTGGGGTTACATGATCCCCTTTTGCGACCTGACAAGCAAAGTCAATGGGGAAGCCAGATTCTGCACTACTATTACTATTAATCTTTTCATCACTCCTTATCACCTATCCCCTCCCACTTGTGGCCGTATGACTGTAACTTTGTCGCTTGTATCCTTACGATTTATATTGACTGCTTCCTAGTATAATTTGTTTGCTTTATTATTATGCGTCGTACCTTATGATTCGCAACTCTTGACGACTGTATCTTTTATGTATACTGAGAGTATTTACACCAAGACAAATTCCTTGTGTGTCCAATCACACTTGGCCAATAAAGTATTCTATTCTATTCACTTAATAATATTGTCACTAATGTAACAAATGGAGTGATTCAGTTAACAAAGGTGACAAGAAAAATCGCAATATAAGGCAAAATTCACTTAACAAATTTCTCACTTAGCAGCATAAATGTTGGGCTCCATTGTGGTCATCAGTCAAGAACTACAAGCATCACTCTGGAGATCCCAGAAAAAGTCTGGTGGGTTCTGTACCATAGATTTAAATATTAAAATAGAATTCTCGCCAAATGTGTAGATAATAGGAACATCAAGTTCCATTCCTGTTATGGCTTACCCTTTGCTATGCGTAACTGCAAATAAGAGGCACAGAAAAGAAAAGGCTGAAAAGCTGCATATTTCAACATTTAAAAGCAGTGTAATTTCAATTGTCAGGATTCCAGCAATCGCTCTAATTAAATCATGAATCTCGAGCCAAACTTCAAAAAGCTTCAAAGGGTTTATTAGAGGCAACATATTGGCACTGCCCTGTATGTCGCCTCTAATAAATCCTTTGAAGTTTTTTTGAAGTTTGGCTCGAGAATCATGATTCCTATGCCTGTTTTAGTAGTTGCCATCAATTACTTTTCAGACTGTTTTCCTCCTTTATACAGGTAGACCTCAACTTATAACTACAATTGAGCCCAACATTTCTGTTGTTAAGTGAGACAGTTAAGTGCATTTTGCCCCATTTAAGACCTTGCCATGGTTGTTAAGTGAATCACTGCAGCTGTTAAAATTAGTAACCTGGTTGTTAAATGAACCTGGCTTCCCCATTGAATTTACTTGTCAGAGGGTTGTCCCTGGGACACTGCAACTGTCATAAACATGAGTCAGTTACCAACCATCTGAACTTTGACCCCATCTTCATGGAGATGTTGCAATGGTCTTAAGTGCGAAAAACTATTGTAAGTCACTATTATCATTGCTGTTGTAACTTTGAAGATCACTAAATGAATATTGTAAGTTGAGGACTACCAGTATATCATATGCTAGTAACATGCTCAAGCATGAGTCTTTTTCACCTTAACACATCTGTTTCCAGATGGGAAGATCAGTTACATGTATTGTTAGTCCTTTCAAATTCAGAGAGGGCTAGAAATTTAAATCAAGGATTGAAGAACTAGACCACAAAATGTAATGTTATTTTGTGGAATTCTGGTGGCTTGGTTTTGTGCAACACATAAAGTATATATGGCAGTGAAAATAGTACAGCAGATGTTGGGAGCTTTGGGTCATATATGGTGAAGACACCAGACATTATAAGAAATGGAGAAAATCCACAAATCAGAGAATACTCTAGCATATTAATGTATATGTTGTTTACCAATAGTAAAGGAAGTTTCCTTGCATGTGAATAGAGTATCAAACGGCTAGCACAGCAGCACAGGGAATATGCATATATTAAACAAGATATTTATTTTACTAAACAAATTTATATAGCCTCCCAGTTCACGAAACATTAGTCTTGGTGGCATAGAATACATAAACACAATAAACATCATAAAACACTTGACAAAAACAGAAAAAACCAAACAAAAAGATACAAACAATAGTTTTATATCTTTATTAAGTTTTTAAAAGTAAAGGGTAAAAAAATAACAAGTAATAGTCGAGAGAATAGATAAGGAAATAACAGATAGAAGTTCAATAAAATAAATATAAAAAAACTTTCAAATTGTTATAGCAGACATATATAACTTAAATTTAAGTCCTACTATTATAGCAGAGCATTCATTTTTTATAATCTGTAAATATTACTTGTTTATAGATTATAGTTTCATATGTGAAACTGAAATACATAATGTGGTATTTCATTTTTTGTTTCATGCAAACAGTCCCAAAAGGGGCTTCCAACTGGTATCGAATAAAGCTCAATTAGCTTCAACAACCACTCTTCCATTGAGGGTATCAACATATCCTTCTAGTGTTGAACATATAGAAATCTTGATGCTATTATCATAGAAGAAGAAAGTAACCATGACATTTTTCCAAACTTTTGTTAATAAACCCTAGCAAAAATGTCTCTAATCTAAACTGTATATTGACTTTCACATTTTTTGAGTTAAGGATACATATTTTTAGTCCAATAATTGTTAGCTTTTTATAATCCAAGGGTAGCAAAAAGACCCTTCTTTACATTTCCAACTTTATACATTTTTGACAATACTTCTAGTGATAAATATCATCTATGCATCATTTTATAAACATTCTCTTTAAGATTACAACAGCTAGTATATTAAAATTTCATTTTCTCCTTAATAATTCTATTCTTTTCAACAAGTCTTCTACTACCAATACATCATCTTCAAATGATCTTATTTTATGAGTTTTTAAATGTTATCCCCGTTGTCCACTCATTTTACCCTAACTTCCAAAAGCAATCTAAATACTTGTGGGAATAATGGACACTTGTCACATTCCTGCTTGAATTTCACAGGATGCTGCTAGATGTCCAATTACACTTATTGATTTAATTCCAGCTGTTCACTGTTTTATTGATAGTTGGTACACCCCACGTCCAATTCAGGAAGATTCTTGCTTTTGTTGTTACTGAAGAACAAAACTCTTTTTAAAACTCCAAGGTGGAGGCTGTTGGGAGGTATATGTTCTTTCTAGACTAGCAAAGTCTTCCCCATTGAAGATGTGTATTGAAACTCAGATGCTTGCAGTATGCACACTCATTAGTCTCAAAATCTATTGCACTGAGGTTGTGGTAGGAAGGAACCAATTTTAATAGAATGAGTAGGGATAAAATATTGAGAATTCATTTGATTTAAGTTTTTTTATTGAAAACATTGAAGAGGTTTTTACAAAGAATAGCTTCTGTAAAAGAAACGAGAGAGAACTTAAGATAAAAGTCTAAATGAAAAAGAAACAAAAGGTCTAGATCAAATTCATTGGCAAGTGGCAATAACATAGAATCACAGGGTTTGAAGGGACTTTTGAGGTCTTTTAGTCTAATTCCCTGCTTGAGCAGGAAATTTTATACCGTTTCACATAAATGGTTGTCCAACCTCTTGAAAACCTCCAGTGATGAGCACATGCAACTTTTGGAAGTTGAACTAAACTTTATCTAAACTAAGAAAAATGAAGAATGGAATTGCAAACCAACCCTGATGTGCAAGCTGACAGACAAGGACAAATTTGAAGTGTATGTAGTTCTGAAAATATTCCTGTTTATCTCTTTTCATTCTATTACCAACTTATTCAAAAGTGTCATCTCCTCAAATGAAGAAATTCTTTATTACAAGGAATAAATGTTTGGTTCCAGATTTCTGATAGCATACAAATGTAAATAACCAGCAATTTTTATAATGAAAAGTTGATGCAGGAATTCACTGTTGAGAAACAGAAATGAAAATTAAAAGAGGGAATTATGTTTCAATCTTTCAAAAGTCCATTTCTAATTTCAGCAGAATTTCAGTACTTGCCTCCAAGGCTGTTTCTATAGTAAATAAAATAATGGAAAAATAATGTGCAATATATGATCAAAAGTATTCTTAGCAACCATTAGAAAGAGACTAAAAACCTCAAGGTTTTAATGTAAATGCATGAAATTGATACATTCTGCTCTATTGTGTATATTGAAAGTGTACATAACTTATAAAACATACTTGCTTTGATGTGCTAGTTACACTAATCTCTAATGCAATACATTCATATTATCTTGCACTTTTTAATTTATTCTACTTTTTTGTATTGATTTGGCCTTCACTTCAAAATGGGTCTTTGTATAGAAACCAAGAGATGGAGAGATAGCTGTGGATTCATTTTACTATGATTTCAGTTTAACAATTATTATTAATTAAATGTCAGGGTTCTTGTAACTTTTCCCCATTTTATTACCTCTTCATTTTCCAGCCTGGCTGGAATATCATGGGGTCCTGATGCTATCTCCCTACCAACAGCAGCCTTGACTTTGGTTTACTCCACAGCTGAATAGTGTGCCATCATGTGGCTTACCAGTGCCCACCCCCAAATGGTTGATATCCAACTCTGCCAGACAATGAGTATCATCTCTGGAACATTGCATCCCACTCCTGTGCACCGGTTACCAGTAATTAGCAATATCATATTGCCCCACATTAGAAGACAACAAGCTTTCATTTGGCTATGGTCAAGGATGCTGATCATCAAGACCCTCCGTATTTACCGGGACAACATACAGCCCATCCAAAGGTTGAATTCCTATAGGCCAGCTTGGAAAACAGTTATTCATTTAACTTCTACTCAGCATAACTGCGAGAATGCCTGGAAAAAGGAATGGTCCAAGAGCCATGGTGGCGCAGTGGTTAGAATGGAGTACTGCAGGCTACTTCTGCTGATCATTGGCTTCCAGCAGTTTGGCAGTTCAGGTCTCACTGGTTCAAGGTTGACTCAGCCTTTCATGCTTCCAAGGTGGGTAAAGTGAGGACCCAGGTTATTGGGGGCAATATGCTGACTCTGTAAACTGCTTAGAGGGGGCTTTAATGCACTGTGAAGTGGTATATAAGTCTAAGTGCTATTGCTATTGATACCTTGTGATTTGACCATTAGTGATTCCTCTACTAAACCACCTGTTTTTGACCTGCCTTGCTTTGTCTTCTCTAAATTGAACAGAATTAGGTGTGTTACTGGAAGAAGTGCCTCTGCCCTGTATCAATGGAGATGGAAAGATTCCCCTAGTTGTGACTGTAGTACTGACATGCAAACTATTACACATACTGTGCAAGATTTCTCACAACATGCATTCTTAGGGTCCCCAGAAGATCTGCATTAAGCAATGTCAAAGGTGATCACCTGGCGAGCTGAATTGGACATCCAATTATGGGGGCCACTGCCATATCCCCATAGATGTTTTAATTATAATTATGTGGATTGTGTATATACGTTTACACTTTTCTGTTGTATTCTCATGTGCTAAATAATAATAATAATCTCTACATTGTTGAAACTCTGAACTCAAAACAAAATTATAAAATCCCAAATGAGCCCAAAATTTTGATTGCTAAGTAAGACAGTTGTTAAAATGGCCCATTTTTCCCCATTTTACAACCTTTCATGCCATAGTTGTTAAGTGAATCCCTAACCCTAACCCATTGATTTTGCTTGCCACATGATCACAAAGGGTTCTTACCAGGGGTGGGATTCTACCGGTTCTGCCCGGCTCTACAGAACCAGTAGCTCTGAAGAGCAGCAGACACAGAACCGGTTCTGTGTCTGCTGCTGTTTTGGCACACCCGCCCGCCTGGGCTCTTAGCTGTCCTTTATTTCCTGCTTTTTCAACCACAGCTGCTTTGCGCGGCACAGCTGCGATTGAAAAAGCAGGAAAAAAGGGGCTTTTCCAACCTCTGCGCACCCCATGCAGTGCTGCTCAGCAGGTTGTAACTGCACTTGCGTGACTCACGCGACTCGCGCATGTGCGCGTGACGCAGAGCAACAGAACCTGTAGTTATACTGGTCAGATCCCATTCCTGGTTCTTACTCCGTGCGTGATATGTAATTATTTTCCTCACCTAAATTCAAATCCACTTCCAATGTTGATAAGAATACTTTCAGTGGTCTTTTCAAAATAGATAGAAATATATATATGTTTTCTTAAGTTTTTGCGTTTCATATATATATGAAACCATATTTCATATAAATCAAGGTTCATGGCATGAAAGATCCTTGATGAGAAAGAAAAAGAATGTAACTTTATTTATTTTAATGGGCTAAGCAGCATGAGTACGCAATTTTCTTGGGGCTAAGCCCATAATTGGATTTAAATGATTTACCTGAAGGCCACTCTCTGAAAAGCAGGTATGCAATTTAATTTTAAACTTAAATTCGACTAATAAAAAAACTAATTTTATTTCTCTGCATTGATTTTACCACCTGTCATCAAAGTCCTTGGGTGATACATAAATATCAAAAGCTAATAACTATTTAAAACACAAAAAACATATAAAATGAATAAAAAAATTTAAAAAATTAAACTACCAATCTAGCAAATGATAATTTTAAAAAGTAATCTCCCTTTTTTCTAATTTCAACAAATTTGGAAGCTACTTGGGAGGGAGGCAATTTGAGACAGCTCTTTCCCCCCTTTTTTTTAAATTATAGAAATCATGTAATTAAGAAGATTTTTACACTTATTTGATAGTGTAAAAAGATTAAAAAAAACTGTTTCAAATCTATGACCTTGGAAAAAGAGGATTCTGTTTTTCAAAAAAAAACAATTGTTCAATAACTACCAGTGATAATATCACTGCTTGAGATACCAGATAGGGCAGGTTTTAGATTAAAGTTTTGAAATTCCACTATATTATAGACCCTGGAAACAACCAAATTAAGTCATTTGGCAGCAAGATCTTACACTGAATGAGACTGTTATATCTTGGGATCAATCCTGGAAACTCCATTCTTTCACATCAGTATGAAACCCTACTGAGTTGGCTCTGATTTTGTGTACCTAGTGTAACATCACTCTAAATCAAGTCTCCAAACTTAGCAATTTTAAAACTTGTGGACTTCAACTCGCAGGCGTGAAGAGACATAATAACTGTAGTTTTGTATCTCTGATATACTTCGTAAGCGTAAACTTGCTCCTCTTCCAGAATTATGCACTGATTTATCATCTACTCTAGGTGGCAGTCTTGTCCTATTTGTTCCTTCTCACCAACAAGTTAGGATTTTCTTTGTGGAGAATAGGATAATAAGTGCCCACAAGCCCTACAGCATTTAAAGCAACCTTCTTCAATCGGCAGTCCTTAAATTATGTGAATTTTAGCTTCCAGAATGATTGTGCTTATGCTGTTTAGAGAATTTCAGAAGATGATTTGGGTAAATCCATATAGGTTTGAGTGATAGGTTCTTTATACAGGATCCTAAAAAGAATGAGAAAATAGTCTTTGAAGGATTGAAGCAAAGAAATGTCTGCATTTTATGATGTTTATGTCCAAAGACAGAGTATATATTGTTCTGTGTAAAAGGAGAGGTGGGGAGGGAGGAAGAGAGAGAAACTGAGCTTTCTGAAGTAAAGATAACCTGAAATTTTTTTACATATTCTATTATTTAGCATATGGCATTTTGTGGAAATTATATGCATGCATTTCATAAATTCAACTTTCTATGTGTATCTTGCCCGTTTTGTATCCAAAATCAGTGGAATGGGCTGAGTGGAGAGAGGGAAAGATTGGCCCAGTGAGCTCTGTAATCAAGTGGGAACTTGAAAACTGAACCTCCCTCCAATTCATATACCCACACAAACACAGACATACTGCTGAATGTGTAATACGCAAATAAGTGCCTCAACCATCATATACATTTTTACTCCATATGACAGCTATGAGCAACTATGGCAGCTTTGTGACCTCTGGACTTCAAGTCCCAGAATTCCCGAGCCAGCCAATTTTTTCTAAGTTTTCTCAAACTTGGCAACTTTATTGACTGAGGAATTCTGGGAACTAAAGTCCACTGATCTTAAAGTTGCAAAGTTTGAGTATCACACGTATAGATAAAACAGTGATTTTATGATCCATTGGTACAGTAATTTCTAACTACCAAATTATGCCCTGAACTTCTTCATTGGGATTATTTGATCTCTTTTTTTGTGTGTTGTGTGCAATTCTCCTTCAAACTTTGATAGTGCTCTGTCACCTGAAGGAAGGACATCATCTGTGATTAGGAACACTTACAATTCACTAAAGCAAATGTATGACTACATAGAAGGACTGATCAGCATCTCACAATTCTGCTGTTTAGGCAACACCAATAAAAGCAAGCACCAAGTAAAGAACATTTTTTGTGGTAACATCATAAAGTATTTTGTGTCTCTTTATTTTTCCTTTTTAATTGCAAGGGAAGTGGAAAAAAGAGATTTTGGAGAATGTAATTCTGAAGATGGATAAGGAACCAGTTTTATAGAGATGGATTACATCTAAAGATGGCTAAGAAGTCAGTTCTGCTTAAGACATTAAGGCTCAAAAACAGGAGATTGTGAATTCTAGAGCCACTTTGGGCATAAAGGCAACTGGGTGACCTTGGGCCAATCTATTTCTCTCAACCCTAGAAAAGAGGAAGGGGTAACCATTAAGGGTGGGATTCTACCAGTTCAGACCAGTTCAGGCAAACCGGATGTTCATGGCCAGAAACAACCCAGAAACTACCCATGGTGGGCATAGCCTATCAGAACTTCTGGAAGGCCCATTTTCCCCACTTCCAGAGCCTCCGCGTGGACCCTGTACTTACCTGCATTGAAAATGGGCCATGTGGAGACTCCTGGGGGGGCAGGGGGGGCAGAGCCAGTTGGTCGGTTCAAATATCAGTTCGGCAAACCAGATGCAAATTCAGCATCCGGCTCACCCAAACTGGTCCAAATCGCTAAAATCCCACCTCTGATCACACCCCTGGTAACCACCTCTGAAAAATCTTGCCAGGAAAAGTGGAAGGACTTGTCCAGCAGTCTCTGAGAATCGGACACAATTTAATAGAAGAAGAAGAAGAAAGGAAGCAGTAGAAC
Source organism: Pseudonaja textilis (assembly GCF_049901715.1). Lineage (NCBI taxonomy): Eukaryota > Metazoa > Chordata > Lepidosauria > Squamata > Elapidae > Pseudonaja > Pseudonaja textilis. The sequence continues at coordinate 197,628,547 of NC_141991.1, read as the reverse complement.
AAAATATAGAAACCTTCATCTGTGTCCTACTTGCTGTGGTTTCTATAGTTACTTCAGATGAATTTCTACTGCTGGTTAAGAGTCTGCTTCAAAATCGATAGGCTTAAATGGCTATCAACCAGGTTCTCAGTTGAGGAAACAGCACGGGGGTAGTCTTTGTATCATATTAGCAAATCAGAAGCCCATAGGCTTAGTTGCTTCCCAGATTCTATATACTATGCTGGCAGATTGCATGTAAAATAAAGTATTGATTACATTGTGCGAGAATTACAGAGAGAATCTTCTTGGTAATTGGAAATAGGGAAGTGCACCAATTACAAGATATAGATTACAAAACAATTTGGTGATCTGGAAAACAGTATAACTGGAATTAAAAAAAAATTCAGAAGCTGCTCAGATCCTTGCAAGTCTACTTACGAATTTATGAATGACATTTCCCCCCCTTCAAATCCTTTAATAAAATTTAACTCAATCAAATAACTCTTTGACTTTTTAAAGAGAAAAAAACTAGCAAAGTGAAGGCATGATGTTGTGCTTCTGATGCTAGAAAAATATGTTTAAAGCGAATTAAAACACTTATTTTTTTAACCAGTTTCAATGAAACGTACTTGTGAGAATAAAATTTAATTCTGAATTTTTCATATACAGTATGTTTATTTTAACTGAGGCATTAAAATGAAATATGTTTGTAAAATAATCTTATCTCCCTGTCCACTTGTCTCTAGTCCACTTCTGCAAATGGTGATGATACTGAATTGCAGCAGATTACTGTAAGGTTTATTAAAATGACAATAAATGAGAAATAAGTTAATCCTTCCATCAAATGAGATTATAGAGAAAATTTGGGTGGTCACCACTGCTGCTGAATGGCAATGATAAGATTTAACAAGGCGCCTCCTATGCCTTTGGGGCCAAATAGTTACAGGTGGCTGTTGGGTAAATCACAAATTCTCAAATTTGTTTCTTGAGAAAACCTAAAGCAGCACAATTTCAAAATTAGAGTACAAGACCTAAAGGGGTGAAGGATTTGAAGACATAAGCAGTAAGGAAAAAGTTATCTGTCCCATTTCTCACAGAGTGGTGTTCCTGATGTATCTGAATCCAGTTATTAGTTAAGGGTTTAATATTTAACTTTAAACTTCTTCAGTTTAATCTTCTCTAATTCCATGAACTAATTCCATATTTTATAACTGTTCTGACCATTTTTAAATGGTCTGACCAGTTGTATAATATTTAACACTTGTATTCAGCCCTGATCTTTAGTGCCTGGGCAGTGTACAGGTAACCACAACATTTTTAAAAAGCCAACAAAAAGCTAGATGGTAGTTCCTAAATTCCTCATTAAATAGTGAAGACTTACTTAATCAAGGTGGTTTTAATGAACTTCAAAATGCCAGAAGAGAAAGGAAGATATACGCTTTTGGTGGACAGTACATTCCACTATGGAAGAAAGAACTGAAATGGCCTTTTACTGGCCCTTCCCATCATACCTCGCATGGAAATAATCAACCAATCTTTCATTACAGTCACAGACCAGAATTAAAAACTAAAATATTAAAATAAAGCAGAAGAGAACAAGACATAATACCACATTACAGTTAGTGGTGAGATCATTGATGGGTGACCAAAATCTGCCTAATTTTATCAATGGTATAACAGAATTTAGCTAGGTTTGTTCCTATCTTCCTAATTTGCCCTACAGTATTAATGTTAACTGGTTATTGTCATAGTTAAATTAATTGGAAACTGTCATACTTTTTCAAATACTTTACTATCTAATATAAAAACAATAAAATGAAAGTACTAATAACGGTTTCAAGTGCTCATTATCTCTTCTTTTAGCAAGTGCAAGTGGCCGAGTGCCAACAAAATCAGAGTCAGATTGCTGTGGACGAGAGGTAGGCATTAGTATGCTATGAAGAAAATAGATGTTTGTAGAAGAACAAAGCAAAATAAACAAATTCAATATCAACACCAGACATAAATATACTAATTCTTGAGGATTGGGTTGCTTCAAGAACTATGGAATATTAAGACTTGAAACAAAAAGACAACCATTTGATCAAGGAGGTATGCTTTGTGAAGAAATAGTTCAAGGAGCCCAAAGCAGGTAATATTAACTCCGCTTTTGCTTTGCTTTCCATAGAATCATAGGGCTGGAAGGGACTTTGGAGATCTTTTAGTCCAACCCTACCCATGGCAGAAGTTATTATACCATCTTGAACAAATGGTTGTCCATTTTTTTCTTGAAAATCTCCAGTAATTGAGCACCCACAATTCCAGGAGACAAGCTGATGGGCTATTCCATTGATCCCAGTTGATCTTTAACTCTGGGGGCCTTGTGTGTTGACTCTTGCAATGTGTCCTACATGGGGCTGCCCTTGAATATCACTGGGAAGATGCAGATATCCAGAATGCAGTAGTGTAAACAGTGGTGGGCAATTGCACTGGCTACTTAACTTCTGGGTGCAATCAAGGTGTTGATTATCACCCATAAAGCCCTTCATGGCATAGAGGCTGACTATCTAAGGCAGGGGTCGTTAACTTGTTGGACCTCTGGGACCACCAAACTCATAATTTTAGATCCCAGGGACCACTGAATGATTTTGTGGGTGTGGCCTAATTTGTGGGTGTGGCCTGGTGGTCATGTGACTGGCTGGGCATGGCTTGTATGTAAATATTATAAATATTTATATAAATATTGATTTTTTAAATAAAAAAATAGCAACTTTTACCCAAAATCAGGCAAAGCAGGCAGATTGAGTTGCTCACAGAATCATTCAGTGATCTATCTATTTGCCATCAGCTAGCTCAGTCTCTCAAATTTGCTTGCCATGAGTCTGCACTTCATTTGCTTGCAAGCAAATCTTCAGTCCTAAGAGAGGTTCGGCTGTACTTAAAAGCAGAGCCGAAGATCTAAAGACTAGCTAGAAAGCAAGAAATCCATCCATTTTCTGCTTCCTAGTTAATCTAAATCTCCCGGCACAGCAGAACAGATGTTGGCCAGAAAGTCAAAAATCCCAACTGTGTTTTTATATGATTGTTAATCACAGCAGTCAAGAGCTCATTAAGAGATATTTCCACTAGGTGCTGAATTTTTTAACTTAAGTTTCTGTATTCTTGATTAGCAATTGCTTTCAGAACGGGCAGCAAATTACACAGCAAATTATCCACAGCCCCTAGAGAGATTAATCTTACTTTGTCCATGCGTGTTTGAGATGATGGATGTTAACTGAGTACCAGACACAAAGACAGAGATTTATAGGCATCAGGCCACCTGGGACATAGTGTCTGGCTTCATTTATCATGTTGAGTTATGTTCATATTGTCCTCTAAACAAGGTTTATAATCCACATTGGTTGGGATGGCACCTAGCTTACATGAAAACGAAATGAACTAGGTGATGGCATAGTATGATACATGAACTTCATAGTTTTTGGTTCATGCTTATTTCTGCAGCCACCATTCTAGGAATATAAATTTGAGTCATTTTAGGTCCAGCTGTTATTCTTGTGAACTTATATTGTAGCAGTATCAAAGCATACCTAAAGCACCTGAAAACTGTAAGTTCTGTTTACTGAAAATACGCATGTCTTCCATTTAAGAAGAATCATGGTTTAGAGTTGCAAAAGATCCCTAGGTTTGATTGAAGGAACAATGATCAGCTGACCTCAAATTTCATTTAGAAACTTTTCCAATGTCTTTAATCTACAGCATCAAATACTTTTCATGGATATCTTTAAACAGTATATTTTCTCCATCATGCTATTCCTTTGAATTGTTCTGAATTCCACAACCCTTTCCATCTTCAACTATCAAGTACTGTGGTATATATACAAATATGTTTTGAACTGTGGAGATGATACATTATTTTCTCCACAACATAAACTTAAGAGCATCACATGAAGATTCCCCAATAGATGACACATCCATACAAAAAAGAGGATCTATGGTCTTCTTGAAGCAGTGTTATCTGTTCTTTCTTTCTTTCATTCTCTCTCAGTTTAGAAAATCAGCATCATCTGGAGAGAGACACAGGGTCAGTTGAATCACAAGTTGCTTCACTAAAAAGAATCCGGGCAATATCATTTTGGGTCTTGACAGCTTGATCTTGTAAATTGTCCCCCACGTCAGCTTCACAAGTTTTCCACCTTCAAACATACATGGACATTAGATTACAGAAATGTAGTAGTCGTGGGCACTTTAAGAATCGTACACTTCAGAAGTGGTGGGGTCACAAAAAGACCAGGCTGTGCCAGCCTACTTAAACCTTTAATAGCCTGCTAGACTTTGCTGGAGTTAATAGCTTTTCCTGTGTAGCAATATGCCAACTTGGAACTCGCGCTCTATGCTGTCCAAGGTCCTGATGTTTTATTGCCTTGTAATAGTCTTGACCTTCCGTGATTGTGACACATAATATCTTGCTGCTTACTCACATATGGTGTACATTAACCATGATCAAAATGGAATGGTATGATTCACACATAATACTATGCCATACATACTAATTTCCACAACAGTGACTAGGCTAACGAATTGCACAGAGTCAACAATCAAACAATATTATTGCTTAAAGTGAAGTGTCAAAGTCTTCTCTTAAGTGTTTGTGCTTTTTCTCAATGAAAACCAGGATGCTATTCTAGTAGGAAAACATCCTTATAATGCCCCAAACATAAGTAGTTTCTTTCTTTGTGACTTTATTTCAACTCACAATGTAAGTTGAAGTGAACTCATGTAAGACTTAAGAGACTGAACCTGGAATCATTTGCACAGAGACATATACTTTAGTGGCGAGTTATGACTTTTTCCAGCCCCATACCACAATTTAATTTGGCCTCACAAAGATGTTTGCCATATACACCAGTAATTGTTTATAAAGTGAGATAGTTCTATGAATGATCTAATTGAGAGAACGATAAAATTTGTTGAAAACTTCTAATTGGAGAGTGTGGTTAATAAATTTATTTAGCTTGATGAAATTATATTGTTAACTGTGGGAAGAAGGAAACAAATCATGAACGGAAAGAGTGGCAAGATTATGATTTCTTTCATCAATATTAAAAACCTATGAAAACTGAGCTATGTTAGGTTCAACATTCGCCACTTTACTTGCGGACAGAGAAATTGGGAGGAACATTTTAATAAGTATACTCTGGAGCAGGCATCACCAACCTTTTGGACCTCAGGGACCACCAAACTCATAATTTTAAATCCTGTGGACCACTAATATGAATTTTGACTGACGGTGGCTTGCTGACATTTTCCCAGGGTCTCTGCAGAAAGCAGCAGAGACCCTGGGAAAATCCCCAATAAAGCCTGCAGGAAAATTCCCCACCTTGTATTCCTACTAATTGATCATTCTTTATTTGGGATCGCAGGATACTGTCTCCAGCTCTGTTCTCAGGGGGAGAGAGAGAGAGAGAGAGAATGAGAGAGAGAGAGAGAGAGAGAGTGTTTTGGCTTCATTCAAGGAAAGCAGCAGAAGTCTTTCTTAATTGTGGGGTACTTTGGGGATGATATTTCTCTGCAGACCACCAAAATTTTCTCATGGACCACCAGTGGTCCCTGGCCCACTGGTTGGCAACCACTGCTCTGGAGTCTGTGATGATCTTAAAACTCCAACAGTTTACAAAAAATGGAGGAAAGAATGCACTGGATTTGATAGCAGGGATGGGCTTCAAAAATTTTAGCAGGGTTCTCTGCCCAGTCGCTGGGTGGGCATGGCCATGGTAGGCATGGCTTAGTTGGCCTTCTGCACCATGGTGGGGAAGGGCATTTTTGCCCTCCCTGGGCTCTGGAGGTTTTCCTTGAGCCTCTGGGAGGGTGAAAACAACCTCCCCGGGCTCTGGAGACTCTCTGGAAGCCAGCAATGGGCCCATTTCTGGCCTTCCCGAACTTCTGGGAGGCCCATTTTTCGTTCTCCTGAAGGCTCCGCATGCACCCTGCACTTACCTGCATTCAAAACGGGCTGCGTGGGGACTCCTGGGAGGGGTGGGGTGGGGTGGGCAGGACCAGCCAAGAATGGGATTTGAGGGTTCTCCAAACTGCACAGAATCTTAGCTAGGGGCTCTCCTGAACCCCTGCAAACCCCCAGCAGCCCACCCCTGCTTGATAGAGATTTGTTTTGAAGAAGATATATAGCTAAATAGTCCTGACTCTTTTACTCAAAAGAAGTGATTTTATAGATCTAATCCTTAAATGTAAACTAAGTCATGTCCTGTATCATAACTTCTGTTACTCAAACAGTCCCATTTTTTGCCACATTCATCCACATAGTATGTTTCTCCAACCATATCCATAGGCAGCCAAATCATTTGCAGAAATAACATATTTACAATCTTTTTGCATTTTTAGACTATGGGTTTTAGCATATTCTCCACTTCTGTGTTACCTGACAGTCCCCTTAAGTGGGTCAGCTGACACCTTTTATCCTAAGTTAGCAATATGAATGAATGAAATATTACAGAAGTACATTGCACAAACATTAAATAAATATTACACTTTGAAACATTACAGAATTGGGAACTGGAATGGAGGTGTACTTCGTTCACAATTTTGTAATAATTGCACTATTTCAAGTTCTTGTTAATGTAAGCAGCAAGACTAATGCACGGAGAAACCTGCTTTCTCCTATGAAGCTTGTGTTCTTCATGCAATCAAACAACTATGAAGGGAAGGTTGCTTTAGACTGTGTCCTTGTTGAAAACAGAGCATAAATGTTTAGTGCTCAACATACATTGGGACTGGGATGAAACACATGACATCAGATGGGATCAGATTTGATTCAAATGTAATATTGATAAGTCCAGTGCAGGATTTTTTGAGGATGCCAAGTCTATGCACAGGCTTCACTCCTCCATTCCTGTATATAACTCCTATATATAATTAAAATAGAAATGGAATAATGACACTATTTTTGTGACAAATTTTACTGTTTTCCTATATAGTGCACAATCTTCTTTTAAAGGACCTTATGACTAATTTTAGATGAAACAATGGTGTTCTTGTTTACATTGATCAGGAGGATCTGTGTGCAAATAGATTTTTAAAACACTTTTGAAATTCATCCGATTTTATGCTCCTCCATAAATACTAGAATGGAAAAGTTGGAATTTAGCAGCCCAACTTTGCTCTAGTCAGGAATCTATTCTTACAGCATCTAAGAATTTAACTAAGGTTGAGGCACTTGGAGAATTTGGCAGTCAAGCCAGAAACAACTAAAGAACATTTAGACCAGCCAAACATAGGACATTACCAGCTGAAGCTGGTACCATGGTGAGGACCTATTCTTCAGAAGCAGCATATACCATGAATTCACAGATTAACAAATGACACACAAAAAGACTGGAATAATGTGATTTTTTAATTGATTGTGTGCCATCAAATTGGTGGCAACTCCTGGCAAGTATACAAACAGACCTTTTCATGATGGCCTGTTACCAGTGGTGGGATGCTGCTGGTTCACACCGGTTCTACCAAACTGGTAGTGCCAGTGAGCAGTTGGCCCCACCCACCCACCCCGCCCTTGAGCTGATTCAGGTGGCAGAAGAGATTGCTGCACCTCAGCTGTTTAATCACCAGCGCTGAATACAAGGTCACTTTTGAAGCTTAAAATTGGTGGTTTATGGATGATGTGCACACGTGCGAAGTGCTCTCTTATAGAACTGGTAGTAAAAAAGGGTGAATCCCAGCACTGGCTGTTACTAACCTGGTGCTTCATGTCTTCCAACAGATGACCCGTGCCCCTATAACTGAGTCTATCTACCTTGCTCCTAGTTATCTTCTTTCCTTTCCTTCCCCTTTTCCCAGGACAAGAGCCTTCTCCACAGAGAATGATAATGTGATTGGAACAGCAGCCTCTAACAACTCACTTGTTAGTCCTGACTATAAACAGCTGCAAACAGACCATACTATTTGAGTTGGGAATCAAATAAAAACCACACATAACCATACCATGACTCCCACAGTTCAAAACCAATACCCAAAGTCTTTCCACAAACCTAGCTTGTGACCCTACTGCTGTTGCATCCTCAGCCTCCTAAAATTACTCAGGGTAGCTATTGCCAACTAAAAGGCTGCCCATTCTTACCTCACGAAACAAGTATTCCTGTGCTGCTAGTGTTGGGTACTGTTTTTAATGCTTGGATTGGATTTCCCTAAGAGAAAATAATGTGCAGCTTTTTAATCCTACCCTGTTCCCTTCCTGTCTTCAGACACATTTATGGCCCTTCCCAATTTTGTATTCTGTTGAGTGCATTTTTGAGACTTCTGCTGTCATCTGTCTAGCAGAAGTTGAGCTTTGCAGGAGTAAAAGCTTTTTTCTGCTTGGGAAATTCCAATAGGATTTGTTAGATGATGATGACAGTAGATTAAAAAAAACACTTTAACTAATAGCATCAGAAAATTTCCAGTAAAAGCCACAATTCCACTTTTATAGCAACCCTTAAGTTTCCTTCATGGAGACAGACGCCACATAAATGTTCGGCGATGCCATCTATTTTCTGGCCCTGCTCCTAACCAAGGACAAAAAAGACAGAAAAATAACATTGCAAATGAACAAAGCTTTCAAGGTTCTTTGAAATCCTCCAGATTCCAAGGTTAATGCAGAAATACCAAGAAATAAGAAGCTGAGGGCATGAATGAAGTACGTGACTCAGGGGATATAATTTCTTTAGCTATTTCAAAATAGTTCTGGTGATAAATGTTGAAGCAGATGCACAGAACATCAGCCAGCATTCCCTTATCTTTAAGAGGTTCTCTTGACTATCTGACTTTCTACAGAAAAATGGCACTACTGGTGGGTGAGTACAATATGCAATATGTCTGGAATTCAGTATTTCCCTAAAATCAGAGATATTTAGAATGCTTGTTTCTGGAGACCTTCACATGGATTTTACCACCTATAATTGCTAGTAGAGAATAATCAGTGTACTGCCAGGGTGAAGAACTTGGCTTAATCCATCCTAAGTGTCTCTCATAGGATGCATGAATATGTATTTGTTAATCTTGAAAGTATGCTTAAGAGAAGTCCATTCAAGACCAGTCTCTCCCTCCCTCCCTCACTTCCCCTCCCTCCCTCCCCTTTCTCATCTTCTGAAAAACTGGACAAAACAATTTCTTAGTAGTGCAAGTCCTTACTTCTTACAAAGCGAGTACACAAAAACACTTTTCTTCTTCATAAACATGGTGTGCTGCAGGAATGGTACTGGGAACCTTGGGATCTGAATTCTATTTCTCCACCCTGCTAGAGGAGTTTGTTTCACCTTCACGCATGAAAAACATCTGCTCCACTGGGCTGCAGGAATGGAGCTGGGATTCTTTGGGATCAGAGCTCCATTCCTGCGCTCGGACCGAAGAGATCAGTTCCCACCAGTAGGTAGCTCTTCACCCAGAATTGAGAGAGAGTTCTCTTGGCAGGCAGCAGCACCTTACAATCTTCCCTGCCAACTTCCCCATTGACTCTCTGGGGAAACCAGCAGAGAAGTTAGTAAATAGTGATCACATGATTGCAGATTGCTTGGCAATTGTTTATAAGTATGAACAGGTTGCCAAATACCTAGATCATGATTACATGACTATAAGGGTGTGTGTGTGGGTGTGTATTATTTTATATTGACTGGAAGTACTTTATAGGCCATGTAATTGAATAGTTGGAACCATGAAATATATTTGTAAGGCAAGTGTTCAGTGCTGTTCTTTCAAAGTGGCCAAATGCCACACCACATACAAGGGACAACTTTTGTAGTCATTTCTAACATTGCTTGGGGAGAAAAGTGCTTTTTGTAGAACTGATTGAGTAAGACCAAAAATACATGCCACCAATTATTCTGTTATCTCATATTCTACATGTGTGTGTATATGCGTGTACACCTTTGAGTTCATCTTGATTCCTGGTAACTGCCTCAACAAATCCCTGAAAGCTTTTCGGCAAGATTTGCCATTGCCTTCTTTCTAGGGCTCAGAGAGAATGACCTGGCCCAGTGTCAACCAGCTGGCCTTCTGCCTAAGATAAGGCTAGAATTAACAATCCTCTGGTTTCTAGCCTGAGGTTTTAATTATTACACAACTAGTCATTTAATACTCTACCTCTCTCAGATATTTGCTCCCTGACCTCTGTTTCCTGGCTACTTACCTGTCACTTTCCCATCTGTTTCATTGTGGCTTCTTGGATAAGGTGAAAATGGAACTGGAGGAACAGATGTTGAATGTTTCTAGAAGTTGTAAATTGAATAATAACCATCATGGGAAACTATACTGAAATTCAACAGGGACTTGGCCTAGCAGTATTATTGAAAACTCTGTTCTCTGACAAATGCTATTCCTGATCATGGCCCCTTGGCAACTGTACCTTGGTAGTGGAACCACAGTTTGAAACTCACCATCTTACCTAAGCTAATCTTTTGTGACACTTTCGATTTTCAGTTCTTGGATTGCACAATATTTTCCGCTTTTCCCATATCTTCTTAATGCTTTGAAAGTCTGTCTAGTTGTTTGTGAAAGAATACCGTTATTGATGGAATAAGAGGATCACAAGTATGAAACTCATGAAGTAAACTACCATGCAGTAAGAAAAGGGCACTCCCGATAATTCTTACAACACAATAGGATTCTTTGAAGTGTTTCAGGTAGAAGGACATAATGAATGGCGTAAAAGAACATATTTCCTGGGAACAGAAGATCCGTACGAATTTTGTACTACGTCAATACAATGTGTAAAAAGGTTACTGATTGTTGGGTTTGCATGCACACGCACAGAGGCATGCGGTGCAGGGGGGTCATGCATGCATGCACAGAGGTGCACAGTGCACACACAGGGGTTCGCGTGCTCATGTGCAAGGGGGCAGGGGGAGTCACATGCGCATTGCATCATGGGTGCAGGCACGCGCGCATGCACACACGCACACTTTTGGCATGCAACGTGGAAAAGGTTCATCATCACTGCCCTATTCCATTTCAGACAAGTGGCTGTCTCCTTTTACTCATGGAAAGAGTATTTCTGGCAGGGGTTTGTAGTAGATTCTTACACAAAGGATTCCCTGGAAGAAAAGCAGCACATAGAAGTGATAGCTGATCCAACAAATGAATATTCATGAGACTAATTAAAACCTGTTGTTCTTTGAAATAATCTAACTTTATAGCTCATTTATTGCCATTTGTACGGGCAATAACAAAGCTGATAGAATTTTGAAAAGGGTGAAACGTGCTAAGATATGAACACAGGATTCTTGATAGCATAGCAAGCTTCAGACCCTCAGAGCATTATGTGTATGAGAGGTTCAGATGTTCTTAATGATAACTGTGCTGAGCTTAGGAATTTGCCAACATTGGCACCAAGGCATGGCATTTATTCACCTTGCCAGGTTAGGCGTGTATTAAGAGGGGTACAGCCTCAGTGTGTATCTTGTATCAGTTGTAGGAAGAGCTAACAAAATAAGAGAGCTGGAAGGGATCACCTAGCCCAATCCTCTGCTCAAGCAGGAAATCTTATACCTGTGATGGCGAACCTATGGCACGTGTGTGCCAGAAGTGGCATGCAGAGCCACTTCTGCCAGCATGTGAGAGGTCGCCCAGAAGAGCCTTCACTATGCATGCATATGCACTCACACACCCCCGCCAGCCAGCTGATTGTTGGGTATCTGCCACACATGCACGGGGGGGGGAATGCATGCGTGGGAGATGCGTGTGCATGCGCAGAGGCATGCGGTGTACAGGGATTTGCATGCGCATGCGCAGAGGCATGCCGTGCAGGGGGGTCATGCATGCATGCACAGAGGTGCGCAGTGCACACCCAGGGGTTCACGTGCGCATGTGCAGGGGGGCAGGGGGAGTCACATGCGCATTGCATCATGGGTGCAGGCACTCACACGCACACATGCACGCACACTTTTGGCATGTAACGTGGAAAAGGTTCATCCTCACTGCCCTATTCCATTTCAGACAAATGGCTGTCTCCTCTTCATTTTACTCATGGAAAAGATGCATTACCTGCCATTTGGAGAACCAGCATATAGATCTGTTTATGGCGTTAAGGCTGAAATAACAAGAAAAAGCTTTAAATATATTCCACACGTCTTAGTAAGCTGTAGCTTGTCTAAATCTGATTGATTGGATCTGGATTCTCATAACGTGCTAAGATAAAACTAAACAAATCACATTATGGCTTAGCTTAGTGAATGAAACCAGTCTCTTATGAGGCCTAATTTTAAATAGCTCAAGACTTCTTACGATGGAAAACAGAAGGAGTGTGGTTTTATTCAGATCTTATATTAAGTCAAGCAACCACAATAGGAACAACTACTTCAGTGATGCCGTGCTCCTCTTTACTCAAGCAGGTAAAGGAGAAGCTTGAGTTTACATCTATACTTAGAAATATTTAAAAACATGTCTAAATAAGCCAGATTCAAACAAAATCAAAATGAGCTTAATCTCTCAAATTTGTTAATATCACAAATCCTGGCTTACCTGGGCATAAAAAAAACCATTATCCCGAGTTTACACAGATTTTTGGCTTAAGATGACATCTTGCTCTACTTTCTAAAGGTCAGGATAAAATGTTAGCTACATCAGTCCATGTTATTAGGCTGGCTGTCAATAATGCTTGTTTCCTAATCAAAACAAATCCCACTTCCACCAACATGGACAACTCTGGCACACAGGTCTGTTTAAGTCCTTGGGAGTCTCCTTCTTGTCTACTAAATATCTTCATGAAAACTCTTTCCCAGTTGCCATGCCTTCCCCGCCTATACACTGCCAGAGATCTAAAATAGTTTGACCTGTCCTGTTAATTTTACTAAAGTTATTGGGCTGATGGCCAATGGCATAGTTCTGAGTCCTTTTATATAACCATTTCCAACATTCTTTTGGGTTGCACAGAATCATAACTGAGGCTGCTAGCTGAGGCTGATACACTCCTTGCCACTGTAACTGAGTCAAACAGAAAATACTGTGGATTGCATGACTCTGATCTTTGTAGGCATTATATTTTCATTTTCATTTTCATTTACATACAATACTGATGATACTACCCAAATAGCTGAATGGATCTTCAAGTCTTAGTACGGAGTGTCAAAGTGTGAAGTGAAAAAAATCGGCCTAAAATGAAGTATAAAGGCCAAACTAATGACAACAGGTGGAACAACCAGCCTCAGAATTGACAATGAACACACTGAATTGTTGGATAGCTTCTACCTTTTAGGATCAACCATCAGGAGTAAGGAACAAGCAGTCCAGAAATATGTCACAGGCTAATCCTGGGAGAATAGCCATGAAGGCCTTGGAAAAGATACTGAAATACTATGATGTGTCTATACTTACAAAGATCAGAATCATGCAAACCATGGTATTCTCTGTGACACTGTAAGGACGTGAAAGTTGGACTTCAAAGAAGCAGAATAGGAAAAGCATTGATGCCTTTGAATGTTGGTACCGGACAAGACTCCTAAGAACAACTTGGAGAGATGAGAAAACAAATGGATGGATCGCTGAACAATTCAACCCAGAGTTTTCAGCCTCAGTAGCCTCAACTATGATTCTGTGCAACCCAAAGGAATGTTGGAAATAATTATATAAAAGAACGATGCTATTAGCCATCAGCCCAATAACTTTAATAAAATTAACAGGGCAGGTCAAATTATTTTAGATCTGTGGCAGTTTATAGATAGGCGGGGAAGGCATGGCAACTGGGAAAGAGCTTTCATGAAGATATTTGGTAGACAAGAAGGAAGTTCCCAAGGACTTAAACTGACCTTTCCCTGTGAACTTCTCCCTTGTCTTTGGACTTCCTCTCTGCCTTTGCAAATTGGTTTTGGTGATTATTGGCTTTTGCTAGACTGTGGGTGGCTGCCTTCAGGGAAGTTTGGGGTGGAGCTTTATCGGCTGTTGTAGGGTCATTTGTTGTGGAATTAGCAGAGCATTAAAGGACTTTGTCGAAGTTTGCCTCTGCATAGGCGACCTGGGTCATAACAATATTTCTGTGTTTGCTTTTTTGGACTTACTTGCTCATTCTCATGGACTTTTTCCAAGTTCTGCTGCTTTCACTGGATATAGCTTTTCAAAACATGTTGCACGCTCTATTTCCCCCTTCTCTCTCATGTTTATTTACACACTATATTTAGCATGTACTCTACAGCAATAGAGAAGTGCATTATGTTCTCTATTCCTGGTATTTCAGAACCTGATTTGAATGTTGATTTTTTTTTTTTTACAAAAAGGAGGGGGCTGTGAACCTGTCAAAAATGATTTGGAAAGAATGCATCAGAACTTGTGTGAGTGTACACACAACAGTTTCCTAAAGGGCATTGAGAAGGTTTTAAAAAGCCCTTAAGATGACAGCTGCAACTGTGCAGCTGAAATCCTTTCCCACTTTTCATGTGCACAACACATGCACAAAAGAGGCAGGGCTATGATCAGACAGTCTTGGATGCAACCATGATTCTTGACCTCTTCCATAGTCATCAAAATACGTATATATTTACGTATAAGTATCCTTATATGTTTATATGTTATGTTCATACTTATACTTGTTTTCTCATACATGCTTGACAAACAAAATAAATAAAATAAACAAATCCTAAAATAATATTTGAACTTTTAAAAGTTAATATAGAGAAATGGACTACTCCATTGTTGGTCCTCCTTTTGTTATGGGACATTGTTTAAGCAGTTCCAGTGTCAACACAAAAGATAAACTGCTAACAGGCAGAGTTCCAACACAAAGGAAGCCTACTGAAATCAGTCTGCTTAAAGTCTTTTTTGGTACTTTATCCTGAGTTCAGTTTTTGTGTTCTCACTGTTTTTTTTTTTGTTTTAACAGCCATTCTGCCACCTAATATTCCTTGCAATCTTTTAAAAAAGTAATTTTAATCATTTTCAAAAATAGATAAGAAAAAAGAAAAGAAAAAGAACTAAAACAAAGTAAATATCAGTCAGGGGATAGAGACATTACCAAAAGTTGTGTAGTTGATAAAATGCTGTATATTGCTGATGAGGAATTCACCATAAAAAGCAGACTACACTGAGTTGTTTTTATTAAAAAATGCAAAGGAGTTTAAAGATCTTTTTAAATATCTAAGCTGAACGCCAATTTTTCAGCTATTTTATTATTTAAAGATAAATCATCTGGTTGGGGGGGGAATTTTTTTAAAATGAAACACTATTAAGTAAATATTTAGTATCATAAAAATACATCAGTAAAAGAGGAACACAGACAAAGCAGAAGCAAGAGTTTGAGATCAGAGGTTTATTTCATGAGCAGTTTGGAACATGAACAGCCATCATAACGCAATTTATATCAATAACTCATTGCAATGAGGTCCACCGACATGGCTGAATCCGGCAAGGAGTAGCCATGGCCGGTGGCTCTGAACACATCTCAAGACATTCTTTTTATACTTTTCTGCATGTATTTCACAACTTACTTCTCTGTTCTTTCTTTCTGACGGACAGTCTCCACATATACCCATGTACATCTCAAACCTCTACCCATCGGCTACTTTCTGTTCCCTATTTCTCACAGCTTTCAAAACTACATACTTTGCAAAATCACATTCTACAAAACAGCTCAACAGGATTACAAATAGCTCTGGTACATTTTGAAATCATCTTGTCTAAAACTTTGGTTCATGTCTCTTTTATTCTGGGGTCTGCTCATCCAAAGGCTTTGTTGAATCTGATAAATCATTAGCCTATTTTTTCTTCCCACATTAGTTTCTAAGTTTTCCTTCATTGTTCTCTGACAAAAATACAATATTTATTTCATCCCATGATCTTTTGGTTTCTTAAGATGCGCCAAGCCACTTTCATGACGCATTTCGTTTAAGAGCAGCATTTGACTATTTCTCAAGATTCCCTCTCTTTTTTGCATTCTTTCACTCTTTAGTACATTAGATCAAATACAGGTTTAATGTATCAAGAACTTAAAACCCTTAAATATGCGTAGTAACCAGTATATATATATATATATGCTGAAATACATGAAATGAGAAAGTGTTGCACTGTGTTGGGAAAGAAAATAAAAATGTCTCTAGAGGATCCATGACATTCAATCCAGAAAGAGGAAGGGATTAATGTTCATACTATATTTGCACAGGCACTTCCTGAATGGTTTTTTTTAAGTGGTTGGTAAATACTATAAGCATTAGAATTGTTAGCAGATTTGCATAGCTTGTAGTAACGAAAGCCTCTCAAACAGTGGGAGTTTTTACTCCAGCAGATGAGAGTTAATAACAGGCTTTGCTTTGCAGATCCTCTCATTTGTAAATTTCAAAGAAAAGCAGTCCTAAATTTGATCAAAACTGTCCCGAGCAAGGTCATTATCCCATAGCTTTCTAATTTATAGAACTGTGTTTTGCATTCCCGACATAATAGCCCCATGCTTCTTCACTCCACCCCACACTCCCAATGTACTACCCTTTTTGGAACAATGTTTTATAACTACTTAGTTGTAGCATTTATTCTCTGGAACTATTGCAGACGATGGAATTCCAAAATCTCTAGTTTCTGTGTTCCCAGCCAGTGTGTGGAGTTTTACTACAGAGGCTTCTTTGATGTTGAACAAGATGTTCTAAGAAAGTTGCATGGGGATTTGGTTGAAAAAAAAATGGCTCAAACAGAACAGTGCTGCAGATTGAATGCAGCATATTTTAAGGGTCAGGAAACTCCTTCAAGCACTTTTTCCCCCCTTCAAAGGGAAGGGGGTGTTTTTTTCTTGTTGTTGATTATCCTCTGGCACACACTGAAGATAAGGAATTAGGTAACTCTGGAGCTTTAAGAAAGAATTCACATACTGCCCTCTAGTGTTTACTGCCCTCTAGTGTTTCTGATGCCATTTTGGGTAGCGGGAGGGAATACAGCCATCATTTTGACAAATAAACACTATTGTTTTGGCAGGATGGGGCTGGGGGAGAGAAATTCTAACTCAGTCACATGCTTATTTATTTATATGAGCATTTCACAGGCTTCAAAAAATAATACAATGTTTAAGAGCGAAGAGTAATAAGAATACCTATACTTAATAAAAAGCTGCCAGATCCGATTGTTTATCCACATCAATGTGGCAAATTCTAACTGATGGCAGCTCTCCAAGGATTGTGGACCAATGTTGAAGACATGTGGACTTTCTGACTGAAGAATTCTGGAAATTCACATAAGCTAAAATTGCCAAGTTTATAAAACACTGAATTAGACATTTCCCCATCATTTCTGCTTGATTCTTTTAAAACTGAAGATATTGTGACTTGAATAAGGACCATGAATATTTCTGCTACTACATGTAGGAAACTTCTCCCATCTGTTAATCTGGCCATCATATGAAATGGTGCTGGGTAGATTGCTGATGTTGTACCATGGTGTCATACAAATGGGCAGAGGTGCATTTTTTAATAACACAAAAATAGCCCTGCTGGATCAGATCAAGACTTATCCCAATGGCCAATTAGATGTATCTGGAATGCTAAGCAGCAGGAGATAGAAGCATTGAATGTAGGCAGTTCAATCCTGTGACACCTAACACCCCCACCACACCCTGCTCCCTCCAAATGCAAACCAAAGCTAGATACAGCTCCTAAACCTTGGTTTTACTTATAACTCTTCAGGCCATTGCATTCTGAACCAGCTTAAGTTTCTGAATGACTTTCAAGGACAACGCCATGTAGAACACATTGCCATAGTCCAGGTGTTAAGGTGGTAAGGGCTAAGTGGCTATGAACAAAGCATTCTGATACAATAGGTTGTAAACCAGCTCTATCTAAAGGAGCACTATGCCTTTAAGAGTTGCAAATGGACAATCTCCGTACTCAGATTTTAAATTTGCACAATCACTCCATTGGTGGGATTCTATTTTAATCTTTTAAATATGAGCCAGCAGTGTGCTGCAGCTGCCAAAAAAGCCAACACAGTCCCAAGCTGCATTCACAGAGGTTACAGAATCAAGATCATGTGAAGTGTTAATACCACTTTATAATGCCTTGGTAAGATCACACTTAGAATACTGCATCCAGTTTTGGTCGCCACAATGTAAAAAAAAAAGACACTGAGACTCTAGAAAGAGTGCAGAGAAAGGTTATTAGTGGACTGGAGGTTAAAACAAGAACCGTTGCTGGAATTGGGTATGTCTAGTTTAATGAAAAGAAGGATTAGGGGTGACATGATAGTAGTTGTCCAATATCTATGGGGCTGCCACAAAGAAAAGGGGATCAATCTATTCTCCAAAGCATCTGAAAGCAGGAAGAGAAGCAATGGATGGAAACTAATCAAGGAGAGAAGCAACCTAAAACCAAGGAGAGATTTCCTGACAGTTAGAACAATGAATCACTGGAATGGCTTGCCTCCAGAAGTTCTGGTTGTTCAAAGACTGGAAGTTTTAAAAAAGAGATTGGACAACCATTTGTTTGAAACAGTAGAGGGCAGTGGTGGCTAACCCTTTTTGTCTCCTGCGCTAATAATTGTGCATGTGCTCGCTTGCGCGGGTTTGTGTACCATCACCCAGAAGGCCATGCATGCTGCCCCCCCATTCCTCCTGAGCATGTGCATGTGACCCCCTCACGTGCTGCGCATCTGTGCATGCATGTGCGATTCCCTCCTTGTGTGCCATACGTCTGCGCATGCATGCGCATTTCCCCCTCATGCATGGCACATCTGTGCATGCGCACATGATCCCCTCGCACACATGCGCACACATCTCCCATGCACCCCCCTCCACCCCCTGTGCATGTGTGCCAGATTCCCAACAATCAGCTGTCAGGTGGCGGTGCGCATGTGCACCTCTTGCATGCCGGGGGAAATGGCTCTGCGGGCCACTTCTGGCATGCGTAGCATAGGTTCACCCACATGGGTTTCCTGCCTGAGCAGGATGTTGGACTAGAAGAACTGCAATGGTCCCTTCTAACTCTGTTATTCTGTTATTATTCTGTTATCGTGTCCATCCAGCCAACACCAGGTACCAGGTCAAGATCTCTACTGCATTTCTGGTCTGGTGCCACAGGTTGTGATCTTCATATTCATGACATGTGCATGCTGTGCCAGAAGATGAGTTTTTCCAATGCTTTCATGTAGATGTTCAAGAATCTCCAGTCACTCAAGTAGGAAACATTAAGCTATCTTACCAATACATGGAAGGCAAAACAGGATAAATCTTGAGTGGTTCTTATCAGGAGAAGATAAGTCTGATAAATACTCTTCCGAAAGCATGGGGATATTAACTCCAAATGAAGTTTCTGGATGAGTAACTCTTTCTATTCATGTCAGTGCATGATACAGCCTTGGATATATAACTCTTTGTGCATACAGATGCCTTTTCCAATGGAAAGAGAAGAGAACTGTGGCTCCAGATTGAAAGTGTGGTGGCTTAAGGATGAGCACAGAACCAAAAATACATGACCCTGCAAAGCAGGGAAAAGAGGATTATGCGTCAGGAAGAGGGGAAGAGTATTTCTGTTTCCAAGGCATGACATCAAGCCAAGAGTAGAAAAGAAATATTCCGTATCTTGTTACCAAAGCAAAAAACAAAAACAGGTAGGAAATGTGAAAACACAGAGCTCATTTATTATTTTTAATCTACATAAAAAGTATCCATTTTTCTAAAGAACGTTGGTGGGTGTTGATCAATCTGTACAATGCTAAAAACTCCAGATGATAAATGACAGAACAAAGGGATAAAGTTTGCAGGAATTATGCCAAATAAGAATGATACTAATTGTGGTAACTTGTACTGTTTTAAAAGATAGCTCAAATTTAGTGGGAATGAAAATATACCCAACCTAACTTCATTAGAGGATTTCATAAACAAAATCTCATTAGATAAGAACTCTGTCACAGCCCATCACTGTGCAAATAATTGATATGGTAATCTTTCCTACTTGGAATAATATTTAAAAGAGTTATCAGACCAGATTTCTTAATATAGATGCAATGGAAAACTCAGGAGCGTTCTTGTGAATTTGATTTATCAATACACACACACAAAGCCTTTTAAATGAGAAATGCATAGTAAAACTAAGCCCATCTAAAAATACCTCTACAACAACTAAATATGACTGGATAATCTAACTGGTTGAATTATGAAATTTTAATTTAAAAGTCATTGTGTGCTTGTGTGTGTGTGTGTGTGTGTGTGTGTGTGTGTGTGTGTGTGTTGGGCTCCCAAGAGGTGATGTGTGATATATCTTCTTTTGCTGCGTATGTCATGTTTTATACAAAGATTAAATCCACATTCATATGGAACATTAATTTTCTGAAACATAAAAATGTTCGGAGTGTGGTTTAATTTGGGGAAACAGCTTTCATGCTAATGGATTACTAAAGCATTAATCGGAACTTTATTATACTTCCCTTCATCTTATGTTTACCATGACATATTTTAATATAACCAAAATATAATTCTGTTTTTTATTTCTTATCCTTTTTAAATTTGTTGGTTGGTTTGTTTTACATATTTTTCTTGAATGTTTCCCTTTCCCTTCTCCTTTTTTGCATTTGATTACTATATTCAGGCCTTGCCAGTACGTTTTGTTTTTGTTTTTTTGTTTTATTTTCCATATCATTACCTCATAACTTGCTTGCTTCCTTTTGTGGCTATTATAACTTTACACAGATGTAAAAAAAAAAAAGACCGTTTCAAAATTATCACATTAAAAGACTTTAAAAATCAAATCCACTTGTCTAAGTATGATTAGTGACAGATGAAAAATCTGGGTTAATGTGACAAGAAACAAATGGTAATAAATCATAATTGTTTTTATGGAAAACATGGGTTATGGATATGTTTCAAAACTGAGCCACAGATCTAAGGTCCGCTCTTAGTTTCTTCAATTATCTTAGGGACTAATTATATGTTATACTACAGGTTTTTTTTTTTAATAGAAGCACAATGTCTGTCTAAAGTTATTAGTTAATATAGGATGGCCTTTCCTGACTGCAGGTGCACACAGCTTTTGGAATGGATAGGCAGCATGGCCAAACTTTCCAGTAGTAGATGGTTACTTGGAATGTAACGGGGAGACATAAGGTTGGACACAGCTGATACAATCCCATGAAATTCTTTCCTTCTCTTTTTAGATGAGAGGATTGGTGCATACAACTGTAACAGCATCCTTGGGTTTTCTAACCTTACCTAGTTGTTTATGATCGCATCTCAAACGATCCATCTGTTAAAATACTGAAGTTTGCAGATGATACAGCAGTGATTGGTCTCATTCAAGACAATGACGAATCCACATACAGACAGGAGGTTGTTCAACTTGCCTCATGGTGTAACTGGAACAATCTGGGACTGAACACACTGAAAACTGTAGAAATGGTGGTAGACTTTAGAAGAAACCCTCCCATACTACCACCTCTTACAATACTAGACAACACAGTATCAACAGCAGAGATGTTCAAATTTCTAGGTTCTATCATATTATAAGACCTAAAATGGACACCTAACATCAAAAAACATCATCAGAAAAGCACAACAAAGAATGTTCTTTCTTCACCAACTCAGAAAGCTCAAACTGCCCAAGGAGCTGCTGATACAGTTCTACAGGGGAATTATTGAGTATGTCATCTGCACCTCTATAACCGTCTGGTTTGGTTCTGCAACCCAGCAGGACAGACACAGATTCAGAGGGTAATTAGGACTGTAGAAAAAACACTTGCTACCAACCTGTCTTCAGTTAAGGACCTGTATACTGCACAAATCAAAAAGAGGGCTGTGAAAATATTTACAGACCCCTCACATCCGGGACATAAACTGTTTCAACTCCTATCCAGAACAACTAGACACAAGGACAGTTTCCCCCACAATGCCATTACTCTGCTAAACAAATAATTCCCTCAACACTGTCCAACTATTTACAAAGTCTGCAATACTATTACTATTAATCTTCTCATCACTCCTTATCCCCCACTTGTGACTGAATGACTGTAACCTTGTTGCTTGTATCCTTATGATTTATATTGATTGTTTCCTAGTATGATTTGATTGCTTATTGTACCCTGTGACTATTATTAAGTGTTGTACCTTATGATTCTTGACTCTTGATGAATGTATCTTTTCTTTTATGTACACTGAGAGCATATGCACCAAGACAAATTCCTTGTGTGTCCAATCACATTTGGCCAATAAAGAATTCTATTAGAACCATGATTTTCCTCAGAAAATGGTGAGGATCATCTGTGGTCTTGATGTGCCATCTTCCATGTTGGAAAGGGGATGATGGTGTATCCCCTCCTGAGAAGCCTTCACTGGACCTAACAATTTTCATCCTGTTTCCAACCTTCCCTATTTAGGGAAGGTCTACAGGTGGCCCTTGAGGAAACCAAATAAAAAATAAAGTATTTATATTGCCCATTTGAGGTCAGTTGACCTTCTACCACAACCCTTTAATCTCCAGCCTTCTTGCATGGATAAATAAGTCTGTAAGAAAACTCTAACCATGCTAGTGAAATGGTTTTACAGTATCTTAAGTGATCAATAATATTGCAGAGCTGGGACATTTTAACAAAATGTCCTTGTACACTTCTCATTTAACAATGGTAGTTGGGATCTGAATTTCCATCACCAAGTGAATGGTGCACCATTGGTAAAGTGCAACATCATATGATCATGGCACTTAGCGGCAGCCATTTCAGCCATCCTTGTGAGGACTATGTAGGTTATTAAGTGAGGAATTGGTATGATCACTTTCTGCTGGCTTCCCCACTGACTTTGCTCATGGGAAACTGGCAAAGAAGATTGCAATTAGATAACCTTGGGATACCATGACAATTGAAAACCTGGACCGGTTGCCAAGCTCCTGGATCCCAATCATGTGGCCCATGGGGATGCTGCAAAAGCCAAAACTGCGGGGACCAGTTGTGAGCACCTCTTGTTCCCCAGTATCATAGGTTTAAATGGTCTCCGAACAAGCGCTCATTAATTGGGGACAACCTGTAATAACACTTATTCTGTATGCAGTTACATCTTGCTTGAAAGCTTTCCCATTAGCACATTAAGTCAAGGATGGCCAAGCTAGGCGACAAGTGCACCACAACTCCCCTTACTTTGCTCAGGTTTTCAGGACTGGATGGACATCCTATCATCCAGACTTCTAAGACACATAAAACGCATAGTGCTCCAGTGTAAAAAGAAAATGAAGTAGCATTTTAAATTAATTTAGAAAAAAGGCAGTAGCTCTTTTGAATTCTACTCTATAGTGCAGTGTTGGTGCGGTTTTCAATTCAATGTGTGGGGGGTGAAGGATGTGTGCTTGTGTTTATTTTCATGGTCATGATGTGCACTGAAAATGGTATTTGATTTCGTTGTATGAGGTGCCATGACAATAAAGTAAACTAAAAACAAGGCTTATCCTAAGAGGAGCAATGCTGTTGGGAGATTTAAAAATTTAATCCAAGATAAAATATTTTTTTAAAAAATCATTAATTCCATTATGATAAGTTCAAGAGAGATTTTTTTTTAATATTAGTGTTTTCCATATTAATTGTTTTCTGAAATATGATGGCTCTTGATACAGGTAGTCCGACGTACAAATAATTCATTTAGTGACCATTCAAAATTACAACAGCACTGACAAAAAAGTGACTTATGATCATTTTTCACACTAACCCTAACCCATTGCAGTACCCCCATTGGTCATGCAATCAAAATCCAGGCTCTTGGCAAAACTGATTCATATTTATGACAGTTGCAGGGTCCCAGGGTCACGTGATCCACTTTTGCAACCATCTGACAAGCAAAGTCAATGGGGAAGCCAGGTTCTCTTAACAACCATATCACTAATTTTAAGAACTGCAGTGATTTACTTAACAACTGTGGGAAGAAATGTCGTAAAATGGGGCAACTTTCACTTAACAAGTGTCCCACTTAGCCACAGAAATATTGGGCTCAATTGTAAGTTGACAATCAGAATGCAGCGCTGCAGGCTACTTCTGCTGATTGCCAGCTGCCAGCAATTTGGCAGATCTAATCTCACCAGGCTCAAGGTTGACTCAGCCTTTCATCCTTCCGAGGTGGGTAAAATGGGGACCCAGATTGTTGGGGCCAATATGCTGACTCTGTTAACTGGTTAGACAGGGCTGTAAAAGCACTGTGAAGCGGTATATATGCCTACCGGCTATTACTATATTTCCACAAATTCGTATGGTTGATTATTTATTTATTGGATTTCTAATTTACCTTTCTGCCCATAGATGGCGCTCAAGGCAGTTCTCAAGTCAATTCAATATTATTCAGAGGTTATCTGCCTTGAGTTAACTCCTGTACACCAGCAGATCTCTGGCACTGAAGGAAAGCAGAAAACTCCACAGCAAAAGCAATGGTTTGGCAC
Organism: Pseudonaja textilis; assembly: GCF_049901715.1. Taxonomy (NCBI): domain Eukaryota; kingdom Metazoa; phylum Chordata; class Lepidosauria; order Squamata; family Elapidae; genus Pseudonaja; species Pseudonaja textilis. The sequence continues at coordinate 197,604,245 of NC_141991.1, read as the reverse complement.
ACTCCATTTCCAGCCTTTGGACTGAAGTAAAGTGGGAAATATCTAGTGATAAATCTGCAAGAGACAGGATTAGCAACTGGTGGTGCTATTCTATTATATTATGGCCGACACCATATAAATTAAAACCAAACCGGCTCAAACTAAATGAACATTCACAGTAGGCCATCTGTATGTTAGAAAGGAAAAGTGTCTGGAGCAAAATGTGCATGTATTCAAGCATCTCAGTTGGCTAAAATATGGATCACGGGGCAAAATAGGCTAACTCCAAGTGGATCTGCATTTGATGTATTTGGCCAGGGGTGGATAGGTGGGTCTGAAGCTATGCTGCTCCAAATCTCTGTAAACCTCTCTTCCTTGACTTCCTCTGCATTGGAAAAGGAACCCCTCAGTACCTAAAAGAGAACCCGAGAAACTTAATTATTAAGCTAAAACATCATGGTGAGGTTAGGAGAGGGAGAGTGACCATAGTACATTTGTGAACTGCAAATAGCAAAGTTATGAGCATTTTTAATTCAGTTTTTTAAAAATAGTATAGCTCGAAAGCCTTTTAACACTTTCTAGTAAATCTGGCACACTCTAACCTTTCACAACAGACTAATTTGTCTACATATTCGATTTCATTTTGGTGAGCTTTTTCAAGAGTTTCAGCCAGTTCTTTTTCCTGTACCAGATTACAAAGAATGAAAATCCATTTTTTAAAGTCTCGCTCTTGATCTGCACATCAAACCAGTAGAGCAGAGAAGGCTTTTCAGATCTCCGAAACAGATCAGGGAATATTTGCATCCTAAGTGTGAATGTTTACCAAAGATTAGCAAATCTTTTGATTGAACCCATGCCTAAACATCTCACACTGGAAAAGAGGAGCATACACTGAACTAAGTGTGGAATTAATCAATTGCCAAGGCACCAGCAATGAGTAAGTATTGCCCCTGTGTTGCCAGAAAGAAAGCCTTTTGCTCTTTCTACACGGCTGCTGTATCTTTCCCCATTTTATCATTCTGCATTTCCACCTTTTTCAATCTTTGTGGCCGTAAAATTTTTAGCTGTAAAATACAGTCCAGGGTTGGCATGTCCCCTCCAATTTCAAGACTATAGAGGTGAAAAGCTGTAAAAGCAGTTCTGAGCCTTTCCAGACCTGGAGGGGAAAAAAGAAGCACAGATGGGGAAAGATAAAGGGATGGAGAGGCATCCCGGGTGAGCAAAATAGGGTCACCTTCTACGGTATTTCAATTTAGGTTGCACACCGTCTGGAAAAGAGAAAGAGCCTGATACTTCTCACTTTCCAAAACAGATGATAAAAAGATCAATTGGCCCCAGCAAAATCAAGACTAACATCTTAAAGTGGCCTATATTGCCACTGATATTTGTTGAATTGGCTTGATTCCCCACAGCTGTTTTGTATTTTTCCTCTAAGGGGTAAGGATCACTTCTAGATTTTTCCTTCTTCTGCCCGGTGTTTTTCCACTGGGTCCTTGGCTGCCTTCTTTCTCCCTGGAAGTGCCTTTTCTTGCAACCCACCCCGCCCCACAACTCGACAGGAAGTGTCACCCACTCTGCTTATTCTTGTCTCAGAGCTGTGGGCAGGTTTACCTGCTTGAGTGATTTCAATAGCTCAGCACTGCATCACTCAGTGTTCACTTTTGTGCTGGGTTCTTTTTAAAGCTGCTTTAAAAAAAGAGAGAAGGAGAGAGCAGAACACACACTGAATTCCGAATAGCAGCGTTTCTATCATCTGTTGTCATGACACACAGATGACGTGGGAACATTCCTCAGCAACAAGGCTGGATTGTTGTTAGACAAGGTTAATTTTGGTGCAGAATTCTAATAGGAAAAGATGTCAGAAATATACTTGGGTGGGAGAAAAACAAGTGGGCCCCCACACACAGATACAAAGGAAACGGAAGTGGTTGGTAACTGGCCAGGGTTGCCCATGAATAACTGCATATTCATTAATCCCTGAGTTCCCCCTGGACTTGGTAGGAATGGAGAAGTTCATCATGCCCCTTCTGAGTCTTTTCTTGTGTGGAATTGTTGTTAACACATTTCATAAAAGGGAAAACGAAAGGAAATTAAAAAAAAAGATGCATTGGAATAAAATACACATATGTTAATTTAAATGTTTGGGGTTTCATTTACAGACACGGACTATAATTTAAGTAGAAATGCAGAATGTGGGAGCCATTCTCTTTGCTATGTGGCTGAAATAACAGACATGTTTTATTGTCAAAGAGTTCTGGTTGGCGAGGCTGAACCGATGCCTCTGTTTCCCAGTATTTCTTCCCTTCACTGCACCTTAAGGATGCTACTAATATTTAAGTAGAGTCCAACTGAAACATGAAGACCTAAGTTCGAATTCCCATTTGAATGTAACCTTTCCCAGACGACTAAGGACCAGGCAGTAAATCTCTGCCTGATATAGTTTTTGTGAGGACAAACCTTGTTATTCTCCTTGAGTTCCTATAGATGGAGTATAAATCAGTGAATAACATAGATGAATTTGCTGTAATAATATTTTTTTAAAGTCATTCAATTATTTTTTATCTTGCAAGCAGTGACTGAAAATCAGGATAAGTCTCCCATTTGTTCTTCTGTCAATGTCGGTATTGGCAGTAGCATCCTGAACCAATCACAGAGCTTTAAGTATCTTGCATTAATAATGGCCATACTATTAAGGATATTGCAGGATATCCAGACATGATGACTGACAGTCCAATAAGAAATCATTCCAGCTTCTATTACAAATCTACACATTACACACTGCAGTCATTAGGGGCTACATTATAACCTACCAAGCTTCTATTTCTATTAATCTTGGAATTGATTATGAGTGATAGTGCCTGGCTTCAAGTTACTGGAATCATGAATAGATAACATTAACTTTTATGCCAAGACTTTTCAATTTTAACCCAGTAACCAAACATCTGATAGCCTATACCTTATGAAAAATTAAGATGTAAAGGTTTAACTGAAGACTCTAGATGGGTTCCATAGATTTGGATGATAACTGACTTTTTCTTGCGTTTTCTACGTTCTACTTATTATGAGAAGCATTCTGATAAAAAAAAAAAAAGAATTAACTAGGTTGTTAAGACTGAGGATTTAAAACCGAACCTTAGCTTGAGACATTAAATTATGTAAAGCATCAGGGCAAGGAAAAACCATCTGTTTATTTGAAAGTAGCATTTTGGAGCCTCGATGGCACAGTGGTTAGAGTGCAGTACTGCATGCTACTCTCACTGCAATTTGGCAGATCGAATCCCTCCAGGCTCAAGGTTGACTCAGCCTTCCATCCTTCCTAGGTGGGTAAAATGAGGACCCAAATTGTTGGGGGCAATATGCTGACTCTGCAAACTGCTTTGAGAGGGCTGTAAAGCACTATAAAGCAGTATCTAAGTCTAAGTGCTATTTCTATTTTAACTTAGGTTTTAAAATTAGTATATTTAAACATGTTAATAAAGCTTTTTCTACTAGTGATCTAAACACAATTCCTTTTGAAAAAAGCTTTCAATCTCTAAGGTAAAATATTGATTCCTTCATATCAGTTATATAAATCTTGCTTGGAGAAAGAATAGGCTACAAATATAAGCATACATACACATGGTGGAATGACACAGTGCATATACGCACTCAGTGGTTAAGATGCTGGGATTGTTGGCTGGAAAGCCAGCAGACCAGGTTTGAGACCTGAGCTACATGCAACGGAGTGAGCTCCCATTCTTGCTTCAGCTCCTGCCAACCTAGCAATTTGAAAGCATGCAAATGTGAGTAGATAAATATATTGGGAACGTAACATTGCTCCGTGACATCATACTGGCCATATGACTACGGAAATGTCTGGACAGCACTGGCTCAATGGCTTTGAAACAGAGATGAGCACTACCTTCCAAAACTGGCAATGACTAGCTGAGTAAAATCCACAGGGACTCCTCTACCTTTACCTTTTACACAGACATGCTCAATTAAAAATGAGAATGGTGCATAGATAGCAAAAAGATATACTTCATTACCAACAAAATGGCCTCAAGTGTTAAGATTTGATTAGTGACGCAAACTAATAGGTGGAAAATGGTACTAGGCTGTTATACCCAGCTGATCTTTCATCACATTGCTGTACTGCTATGATAATTCATTCAATTTATATGTCACTTCTCTGTTCAACTGAGCACTCAGTTTTCTATGCCCTACAGCAAGGGTGCATATTTTTCCAGCGTTGTGCGTTGCACGGTTATGTTTTCTGGGAGGCTAAAGAGAGTGGCAAGACCTCTACTATGTAATTGGAGAGGACCAATTTATCATTTTATCCTAGGTTTTGGAAACTTAAAAAAAATAAGACTACTTTAGAGCTTAATCTATTTTTTGGTGTTTTATACTCCTTACCTCAAAAGGAAGGGAGATTTCACTGAGTTTCAACAACTGTGCCTGGAGAAGATCTGAGTCAAACTCAATCCCATCATGGGCCATATCAGGATTTTGTTTGCCCTTGGTGGGCTGGGCTGGGCATAGCCTGGTTGTCAGAGCCAACTGGGTGGGTGGGGATGAGGTGGACCAGGGTTGGTTCTTCACCATCCCCGGGACAGTCCCGCAGGACAACTCTGGGCCTATTGCAGGTCAAATCTGGCCCGTGTGCCACATGTTTGACACCCCTGCTCTAGGGTGTTAAAGTTGCCAATCCCTAAAAAGAAAAAGATAAAGGCTTCCCCTGACCAGGTGTTTTTAACTCTAGGTAGTTATCTCTGTTTCTTAGCTGATAGAGCCAGTGTTGTCCAAAGATATTTCTGTGGTCATATGACCAGCCAGCATGACTAGATGCCAAGGCACATGGTACACTTTTACCTTCCAACCAAAGTGGTACCTATTTATCTACTTGTATTTGCATGCTTTCCAACTGTTAGCTGGGCAGGCGCTGGGGCAAGTAATGGAAGCTCATCCTGTCGCACAGTGCTTGGATTTCAAATTCAGGCTGTCGGCTTTGCAGCTGACAAACTTTGTATCTTTAACTGCTGAGCCATCATATCCTTTGCCAAACCCTGATTTTATTATTAATTAATTAATGGGTTTTATTAGTAGTGTGTTTTCTCATGTTCTTTTGGAAGTACATCTCCATCCACCTTTGTTCACTTAATGGGCACAACTGAGAGAGAGACATACCCGCATTTTTGCAGAGAAAATTTCTCTTTGCAAGAATCAGAGAGTGGGAAAATCTTCCTGTCCTCTGGATTTTTGCCAGGATATAAAGGGAGAATAGAATCATAAGGTTGGAAGGGACCTTGGAGGTCTTCTAGTCCAACTCCCTGCCCATAGCAGGAGACCTTATATCATCCGGACCAAATGGCTGTCCAATCTTTTCTTTAAAACTCCAGGAGGCAAACTGTTCCATGGATTAGTTCTCACAGTCAAGAAGTTTCTCCTTAGTTCCAGGTTGGATCTCTCTTTAATAAGTTTTCACCCATTGCTTCTTGTCCTACCCTGAGGAGCTTTGGATAATAACAGCCTCCTCTTATGGCAGCGCCTCATATATCTTAATTAATGCTTAATTCTCAATGTTCAGTGCTTAGGCTCAAGGCCCAATGCTCAAGCCCAAGTTATAGTAGGCACAGTTCTCTCTGTCAGTGCGGTTGCTGATTTCAAAGTAGACAGAAGTTATTTATTATGCAAGGATCCAGTGAAAGTTAGAGAAAAGGAGATAATTAAAAATCCTATAAGGTTTAAGTCAGATAAATGATGATAGATAGATACATGATAGATAGATAGATAGAGAGAGATATAGATATAGATAGATAAATAGAGGTACTAAATTGCATTAGAGATTGATTAGACAAAAAATACTAATTAAGTATAATGGTGACTGGAAACTCCTTTTGGACTTTTAGGATGAAACTCACAAAATGAAATTGTGATACATGTGTTTGATGACTAAAAAAAGTAGATTAAAAAAATGAATGATATGTGTAACCAAAGAATAAGAACTTAATTTAAATCTATAGCAATAACTGTTGTAAAAAAAATCAGAAGCCATTTCTTTTTCTTTTTTCTGCATTTTCTTTCCCTCCCTCTCTTTCTCCCTCTTTCTTCTTCTTTTCATCTTAAATATTAGTTTTTGTTACTTTTTAATATTTTTGTTTAAAAATCTAATGATGTTATCACAAGAGAAGGGAAGGGAAGGGAAGGGAAGGGAAAGGAAAGGAAAGACCCAGTGGTGGTATTCAGCAGGTTCTGACCAGTTCTGGAGAACCGGTAGCGGAAATTTTGAGTACCTCAGAGAACCGGAAAATACCACTTCTGACTGGAGATTTTACAGTATCCTTCCCCTGCCACGCCTACCAAGCCACACCCACAGAACCGGTGGTAAATAAATTTGAATTCTACCACTGGAAAGACCTCACTGTTTTTAATAAAAGTTTTGGTCCTCAACTGTTAGGTGAGAACTTTATTCCTGAAACCTTACTCCTGATAGATTTCACCATCAAGATGAGATGGAGAGACGGATAAATTGACCTCCTTAATTAGAGAAAAGAATTATCTACATTTATTGCTGACTGGAAGTCTCATATAGACTTTATGCATGAAATTGGAAAAAAAAAACCATGAGTATATTACTTACTGGTTTGATGATTAAAAGAAGAAAAAGAGAAGAAGAGGTAAGTTTATATTTGAAATTATACTTGCTGTAAAGGAAATCAAAAGCCATTTCTTTCTATTACTATTTTTTCTTTTTGCACTTTTTCTTTTTTCATTCTTTTGTTCTCTTTTTTCTCTCTTTTTACTTTGTATTACTTCTTATTAGTTCCTATCTCTTGTTTTATGTATACGTGTGTAAACACACACACACACACACTCCTGTTTAATGCGGATAGCAGCTTATTTGTAGGGACCAACCACGGGTGCTCTAAAAAAGAGCTAGCACGAGTACCATCTGCAGATAAGTTCTTTTGGTAACAGTATCATAAAATATGTGATCCTAAGTGAACATAATTGGAAATGAGCCCAGTAAAATCAACAGCACTTCCTGCTTTCAAATTTATTGTGCTTAGTACTAAACAAGCAATCGTTTTAGAAAGAAGATTCATGACTGCCTTCAGTAAATCCAGCTTTATGAAAGTTGTCTTTTTGTTCAATAAATGAATAAATACAGTAGTGTATACAGATAATTTTGTTACTTTAGCAAAAGGCAACATCAACCTGACTTCTACATAAATATAATAAATATTTCCTGGCTAAAATATTCATTTTTCTTTCTTTTTACAGCACTAGGACGTGTGAGTATATATAGTAGTCATTTGTGTCCTCGGAAGTCTTTTTTTTTTAATTGAATGCTCAATCAGCACATCTTGTTATCTTTTAAAACTCCTAATTGTATTTTTTTAAAGTTAAATTAAGTTGTTTAAAGGATCTGTTTAATGCATAATATCATTTTTATTTTTCTTATATTATTTATTGTTTCCACTATCGTCCCCAAATATTTGTTTCTTTGGACAAAGAAGAGATATGATGATGCCAAATCAATTTGGTTAATGATTCTTCATTGTAGTTATAATCTACAATATGACAGCCACTATATCTCCCCTCCTGTTGAATTCACAAACAGACAGATATTAAGCCTATTAATATCTCTGAAAGGCTCCCAGCGAAAACCATTTTGGATATCTTTCCAAGATTTTTGGGAATGGAGAACCTTTGGAAGCCTGGTGGAGCTAGGAAAGTGAAGGTCTCTGTTAAAAACAGGATGCAAGCACAAAGAAGGACATATCTGTGGATCAGGAAGACCAAGACATTTGCACAGAACCATAAGGAAATCAATAAAGAATTTGTGGAATGAGGGCAATTGGTTGCAGTAATGACGGATGAATCTTGGCAGTAAAATGATAGTGTACGGATGTGACTATATCTAGGGGTTCCATTAAAGACTGCATTAATGAAGATTACCAAAGCAACCTTCTCAAATTCTTTCAAATCCAAAGAGTTCAGAGTTAGATGTCCTCTCTGTACTTGCTTCCAAAGTTCTTGTATTAGAAGGAATTGTATCCTTGCAATTTTTCAGAAACTGGAGCAACAAGCTTTGGATAAGGATTGATTCAGAAAGCAAAAGAGAGGAAAGTAGGGGAATGTTTGATCACAAATTTGATTGTCTATGATCAAAAGAATGAACGAGATGAAGAATTTGGAGAAAATTACAAGAAGTTCCGTTTGAGACAGACTGAGCTGGAACTAATGAAGAAACATCCAATCAGTGCTGCTGTTGCTACTGTTTTACACTGGGGGGGGCGGACGGGGGGGGATTCAATTTTTTTACCAACCGGTTCTGTGGGCGCTGCTTAGTTGGTGGGCAGGGCTTGATGGTTATGTGACTGGGTGGACGTGGCTTGGTGGTCATGTTATTGGCAGGGCGTGGCCAACTCAATATCACTCACGTTGAGGCACGCATCTCCTTGCTTGGCCTCTCATGACTGTGGGTATGCTGCAACAGTTGTAAGTGTGAAAAATGGTCATAAGTCACTTTTTTCAGTGCCATTGTAACTTGGAATGGTCACTCAACACAAGCAAAGTACCAGCAAAGGAGGGGAAAAAAACTCCAGAGAAGTTCTTGAGACAGGAAGTCTAGTCCTGCCAAGAATGTAATAAGGGTTAAGGGAGAGGCAGTTTCTGTAAGCAACACTGGAATGTTTCCTTCCTGCCTTCCCTACAGGATTAGGCCAGTAATTTCATCTAACAACCGGTTCTCTGAACTGCTTAGAATGTTAACAACCGGTTCTAGCAAATAGGTGCGAACTGGTAGAATCCCACCCCTGGGAGCGGGGGTGAGAAATAAGGAATAAGTTTCTTTCCCCCAGTTAGGAAAAGAAACTGTACAACTGCTGTATGTATTATGAGCTTATAAAATGGGACTTGCTAGGTTCTATCAGCACAGCTTTCTACTAGAACAGGGGTGTCAAACTGGATTTGTTTGAGGGCCGGATCAGCATTGTAATTCTCCTCTGTGGGCCAGGCGGGAGGGAGAGAGATGGGACAGACACTTCGTGCAGCACCCTGCTGGCCAAAATAGGGTGTTTTGGCCAGCAGAGTGCTGCAGGAGGCTGTCCAGGCCAAAAACAGGGCACAGGGGGGCTCGTCTGTGACACACACCCCAATTCTCAGAGGTGGTATACAGCAGGTTCTGACAAGTTTGGGAGAACTGTTAGCAGAAATTTTGAGTAATTCGGAGAACCGGCAAATACCACTTCTGACTGGAGATTTTACAGTATCCTTCCCCTGCCACGCTCACCAAGCCACGCCCACAGAACTGGTAGTAAAAAAATTTGAATCCCACCCATGCCCCGTTTTTGCTAACAGAGGCACCACGGACCAGTCCTTTGCTATTTCCAGGCCAGCCCTGCCAAATTTAAACACCCCACGGGCCGGATGAGGCCCGCAGGCCTTGAGTTTGATACCCCTGTATAGAACAATTAAATAATTCAGGAACAAAAATGTAACAAGAAAATATCATAACATTTTTCCCTTTTACAGCCCATTGTAAGACAACATATTTCCATTTAATATGCCAGCTACTTAGATCAGTTAATCACTTGGTGGCAGTGCTCTACAGTTATCATGATAACTCCTTAGCATTCTCGTGTACAAATAGAGACAGTATTTTGATTTAGGTGCGAACAAGCTCTCAAGGCAGAAAAACAAATATAGCAAATTACACATTAATTCCAGAGGGAATGTGCATATGTGCCATCAGGCTTCTGCAGGTGTAATTTTTTTTAAAGGATCTGATTGTGTAAGAGTGCCGTGCTGTGGAACAAAAATATCATACAAATATTCTAAATACTATTTTTTTTTTCTTGAAAGTCATGGATGGGGTTACTTTTCTAGTTAGTATATCTCGGATCGTAACCTTATTTGAATGTCTAATTCAGTTCAAACTTCTTTGTGAAGCATGACACACATGCCAGTCAAGAAATCACAGAGCTCCACTACTGAGAAGGGTAATCTAGTTGAACTGTGGGGTGTTTCTCCTTTGCACCTCTTCTCTGAAACCACTAGGGAGCAGACACACATGAACTAATATTCTCCCCCGAGTGTTGACCTTAAATACTAAACCAGTGTTCAGTGTTGAGCTGGAAATGGGAAGACTCAGTTTCAAATCTGGCTCAGCCATGGAAATTTACTGAGTGACCTTGATCCAATCATGTTCTCTCAGCTCAACTTTTAGGGATGTTCTTGTGGGGAGAAAACCAAGATCTCCATGAAAATCACCTTGAACTCTTCGAGGAAAAGTGGAATTTAAATCTAACAGATATACAAATAGTTATCAAAGGAAATATATGAACCATCTGCCCACTGTTGATCTTCTCATATCTGTATCTGTATCACTATCGCTATCATCTACCTACCATCTAATCAGAAAATCTGGTCTTCCAATAATCAGAAACTTTATGGATGTTCTTCTGACTATGAACTGTGCCTGCACATTTCTGGCCATGCCAAAATCTCTAAAATCCCCCTCCTTGCCTTGTCTTATATTTTCAATGCACTATAATAAAATAAATTGTGTTCTATAATGATATTATTATTCTATCTTTATTTACAAACAAATAAAGCCAAATGAGAGAGGTAGACCTTTTTTCAACAGGCTGATATGGCCATTTTAATGAATGTGCCTGGCATGCATTAAAACTGCCATATAACTAAGCCTGATTATTGTTAATGGAGTACAGAAAATAACAATTACTTTCAATTTGAGTGATATTGCCAACATGACTTTTTTAAAAAATGCAGCAATTTGCTTCCAAGAAATATGTAAGCCCCAGCTTAAATATTTCCCTGTGTCTGTGACCTTATAAAATTAAAATAAACTTTGCATTGTTTTATGCTTAGTCCAACTTCGCACATGAGATAAATGCAGAGAAATATAGCATGTTAGGAAAACCATTCTGTATACCTATTAAAAGTATAAGGTTTGGAAGTTCAGGTAAATCTTTTTCCTAGTCGGATATATGCCAAGAAAATAGGCCACAATTGCTTTTGACTGGTTAGCTTAAATTTATATAATATATTCAGAAGAACACTTTGCTCCAAATGAGATAATTTTCATGACTGTAGAACGTTCATTAGAATCCTGATGAAGGAAATGGCTCAATAGGAAGCAATGAAGATGAACATTTGAAAGTCAGCCCATAAAAGCTGAGGTAACTAATTATTTGAATCTCAAAACATCGATACAGGAGGCACTTAGATATCTCTACTCCTTGGTACTTTAATAATGTAGAAAAAGTCCTCAATAGCATTGCTTACACTTTGCTACTTACTACCAATTACAGGTAGTCCTCGACTTATGACCACAATTGAGTCAGTTGCCAAGTATCTGAATTTTGATCATATGACCATGGGGATGCTCCAACAGTCATAAGTGTGAAAAATAGTCATAAGTTGCTTTTTCAGTGCTGCTATAACTTTGAATGGTCACTAAATGAACAGTTGTATGTTGAGGACTACTTGCATTGTCTGAAATATGTGGGGCAGTAATGAAGTTAGAAAAGCATGACTAAAATTTTGGAGATAGACTTACTGATGAATTATCCTATTAGATCAGGGGTGTCAAACTCATGTTATCAAGGGGGCATCATGTGAGGTATTGGGAGGAAATCCTTCTCATCCTGACTCAGATGAAAGAAACTCACGTAGATTAATAAGATATACGACTCTGCAAATTTAGGATGAAATGTTGTGTTCAGTTTATTAATGTTCATATTTTATCAAAATAATTGTTCCTAAAATACAAAGAAAGGTAAGATGCAGGTATAAGATTAAAACATTTTCCTGGTAATTGCTATTCACCCTTTTATTTTAATAGCTATTTTTGCATCTTCTGTGATTAAATGTGCAAGATAGACATAATTCGTTGACTTTCTGCAGAACAACATCACTGACCACTTTTCATTTCTGGACAGTGTTTTTCCCCTTGAGATTACCATTACTTTGTTTTTTATTATTATTAAAATATAACTTGCACCTTTCACTTGTTTTTGTTTTCTACTCTAAAAATAGACAGCTAAGTTAGCTGGTGCAATTAAACCACTTATATAGAAAAAGAACACATAGTCTTTATCATACTCTTAGATAATCGTATCTGTTTAGAAATAAAATGATAAGATTGGTAAATGCTGTTTTTTTGTTAATTCAACCTTTACTTGCTAGTGGTTATAATATATAGCAACTTACAATTAGAGCTTATCAGTACTGACTGGCATCATCAACATAAATGATCAAATCCCATGTGGTGCAGGAGATGTGAGGTTTCAAACCCTACTGATGTGAAATGTTAGCTAACCCCCTCAGGGAAAATGTCTCTAAATCATTAAACCCCTTACTGAATACAACATGCTACTTAATCATTTTGGACACTGTAGCAGGAGAGCTGTGTTATTCTATTGCGGCAAAAAACCCAGAAGGAATTTGGTAGTACCTTTTCTAACAAACTATATTCAAAAGTGTAAACCTCTGTCAGCTACATCCCCCACCCTGGTTCATATGGGGGAGGAGGTCGGCAGAGTGGAGATGCAGGTGCAGATTATAAGTGAAACAAATGACAAGTGCAACTTTAATATATTAACCCATTGTGCTTGCAGAAACGTTCCAATATTGCCATGTATGTATGTATGTATGTATGTACATATGTGTATGTGTATGTGTGTATTCTCTCCCTCCCTCCCTCCCTCTTTCCCTCTCTCTTTCTTTCCTATTTATCTATTTATCATATTTCTAAACTATCCAGAGAGCAAAGAAGGACTCTGGGTGGTGAATTAACCAAACAGTCCCTTTGAAGTCTGCCACTGAGTGCCCTGTAAGGTTGGACAGTCCTGATGTTATTTTATCCTTGTTTTGATTCTTGACTTTAAACTCGCATCCATTCATTGTTTTGTGCAAAAGTTGTGCAATTTGTCTTAGGTAGAATCCAGAGGGGCATTGGAGCAAATGGTAGCATATTTCATATTCAAAGAAGATTCCACATTGAAACTGCCTCTAGTTTTGTGTGTGTACTTGATGGTGTTCTTGGTATAGATTAGGACACCAGATCTAACTTTGTTGTAGGGTCTGTTTTCTATGTTGGCATCATTGTCTTGTTTTTGTTGCTTGTGAGAATCTGCTTCAGGTTGCTTGGTTGTCTATATCCAAACATGGCCCTGTCACACTATGTCTAAGAAAGTGCAGTATCACAATCCGCTGTGGGGTACAGCTTATAAATGTTTTGGAATAGTTTGAGCAGTGAGGGAAAAACCATGGTGTTTTGTTGTTCTGTTTCTGTAGTTTGTCTTTGAATAGGTCCCTCAGGGAATCAATATATCTCTATTAAATTGTCTATTGATCCTGTAGGATATATAGTGTAATTTGCTGAAAAGCAAATTATAGAAATATGGTACAGCTCAAAACACACCTCAGTACATGGACATTTTGTCTGATGGTTTTTGGGACTATACTAGCATGATAATATCTGGACCATCCCTGAAATGTAAACCCAACTAAAGAATGGGAGGTGTGGTTAAGAATCTATGGGGAGATTTTGAAAGGCAAAAAAGGAGAGAAAGATGCAGGTTCACACCAAAGCTTCAAGGACAACTTTGAAGGGTTATCAGCAAACATGGATGAAATATTCATCATCAAATAATTATGGACAATTGACCTGAGAATGGCATGCAGATTAAGACTATGAAGAGGAACTTGTTCTTTTTAACCCAAGGAACTCCTAAACAACATATGGGACTTGTTATAAGTTACCATAAGGAATTAATTGCGTTGCCCTCATACAGGTGCGCAGCATGGCAATGGCACATATTTGTCTCTCTTGCTTCCTGAAATGGTATAAGCAGCATAAGAAGTTAGAAGAACTTCATACTTAAAAACTTGCACATGATTCTGTCTTGTGGATGTCAGAAACTTATTCCCTCAAAACTAAATTTATACCTTTGCAAAAACCAGTCAGGCCCAGCTAGGCTGAATTGAATAATACCTTCGCTTGATTTGATTAAATTGTATTTGTTTTACAGTCTGACATGATTAAACATAGTTAGCCAAGGAAATAAAACAGATTTTGTTTTACATGTAAATAATTTTCATTATAAAATTCAATGAGGAAATGTGAGCATTTCTTGTAGTTGAGGGGGCTAACAGTTTGACATGCCAGCCTTTTCAGACTAAGGAGTAATTTGGTCCCAATTTTGACATCACTGACAGTAGATTAGTGTCCTCCTCTGTGCAATAGCAATAACACTTAGATTTATATACTACCTCACAGTGCTTTACAGCCTTCTCTAGGTCAGCATATTGTCCAAACAATCTGGGTCCTCATTTTACCCACCTCAGAAGGATGGAAGGCTGATTCAACCTTGTGCAAGTGAGACTTGAACTGCCGAACTCCAGGCAGCTGGCAGTCAGCAGAATTAACCTGAAAAGTACTGTATTCTAATCACTGTGCCACAACTGCTCTTATGGCAACATATGAAGGTGCCAGTTCAACAAACACATCCTGTGTGAAATATTATTTATCCATTTTGGTGGAAGCATTTTTGGTGATCCAAAGGGCTTCCAGTCTGAAAAGTTTACAGCAACAGCTTTTAATGAGCTTTGTTTCAATGCAGCCATCAATCTGTTTTTCTTGATCATACAGACAACCTATCAATGACAAAAGATTTTTATGATAAAGGCTTTCAGAATCTGTCATGCTAACATCTTGAGATTCAGACATTTCTAAAGCTAACACACAATAAAATAAAATTGGAGTGTTAGCTTCCAAACTAATCTGAAATAGAGGCAATCGTTGGCTTACATCCATTTTTTAAAATGACTATTCATAGTTGCTATAGTATTGAAAAGAACAGATGTATGATTGATCTCTGAAATTCCAAATGCTGGTATGATGTCACAGGGATGCAATCACATGGCCACTATAACAACTTTTCATTTGCAAAATTAATGGGGAAGCTGGTGGGAAAGTCACATGTCATGTCAGTAAGTGTCCCTGGCTTTCCTGCACTTGTGTTGCACCTTCAACCCCAGAGTCGTCTTGTGTCATGCAGCACCGTGTTCTCCATTCCACAGCCTCCTGCAAGTTGTGCATGACCTTTGCTGGGCCTCCCAGCTGCCCACCTCTTCGGGGGTCCCCGAGCTTCTCACCTGGGACTTCAACTGCTCCCTCTGCATCTTGGGATTATAATGGCAATTGGGATTGCTGGATTTGTTGTTGATGAGTGATGTAGTCATATAATTTCACACGTTATGACCAGATTATTTACCAATTAGTTGTGGGATTCAAACTTTTTTACTACCAGTTCTGGGGGTGTGGCTTGGTGGGAATGGCAGGGAAAGGATACTGTAAAATCTCCATTACCACCCCACTCCAGGGGAAGGATACTGCAAAATCCCATTCCCTCCCCACCCCACTAACCTGCTTTCCAGCTCCGTTCTCCTGTGCAGGACAACAAAAGAAGACCCAGTCAGTCAGCTGGGACTCGGGAGGCAGAGAATAGATGGGGGCAGGGCCAGTGAGAAGTGGTATTTGCCGGTTCTCCAAACTACTCAAATTTTCCTCTTTTCCATTGTATTAACATTAAATTTTATCCATTACAGGTAATTCCAGCATTTTATCCAATGCCTAATTAGTGCCCAATTCTGTATATTATTCCAAATTTAATCTCTGCTTTCATATAGTTCTTTTATTTCCAGTTTTTTATTTACCTTGTATTTTCCTCTTATTTTCCATTTGCCGCTATTACGCTTCCAAACAAGGGCTCTTTCTTTCTGTTTTTCGAGGTTGTCAAAAAATGTTCAAAGTTCTTTTGTCTGGTTACATGCTGCTCACCACTTCACCATTCCAGCACACACTTAAATCCTGGCAGTTTCCCATCTTCAGGGCAGCCATTAAACTGTTGCTTCTCCCTGTCTTCCAGGGGAGTATACCAAGCCAGGGAGGAGAGATTCGGCTCCCCTCGACCCAGCTGGAGGTCTCCCCCTCTTCCCCCACCCCTTCAAGGTGGGTTAGATGAATCTGGTCCCTTGAGGACCCCTCCAACAGGGCAAGCACGGATCAAAGCCACGCACGATCGTGGTCTCTGGTCTGTCTTCGACGGAAGCGCCACCAGAAACCTCAATGGGAGCACCACCGGAAACCCAAACTACTCAAAATTTCTGCTACCAGTTCTTCAGAACTGGTCAAAACCTGCTGAATATCACCTCTGTAACCAATGGTAATCCCAGTCCCAATTACCATCATAACCGAAATACTATCTGTACTCTTCTTCCTAATTTGTTAGGCATACTAACTACATCCTCCTTAAAGAGGCCACAATGTTGAGAAGTGTAAAGCTTCCTTTGCTTCTATCCTTTTGGTTTGGAAGCCTAGGGATCAATTTTACCTCAGACAACCAGCTTTTATGGGCCTTGCTTTTGGGAGAAGACATGAAACCAATCCCCATTTACCCGTGCATACAGTGCAGTGCAGTATATGTTTAATAATTATGCTTTCATAAGGAAAGAGAAGAAAAGGAGGATCCAATTCAAGGTGGATGGACTCAGTTAGTCTTAGCAGGATTACCAGATTCTGCTAACAGTTTTGTTCCTTGTGCCATCCATCTGGCAAATTTGCTCATTTTTCTCGCCATGTACATGTATACATCCAAACCAGACTGTGTTGTTTCTCTGTGTCATATAATATATGTGGGTATATTTTGTATTTATTTATTTTGTCGTGTTTATGTAGTGTATATTGGAGGTGGTGACCCTTTGAGAGCTGTATGCAACAAAATTTCATTTTAATGTATGCCTTTTAGTGTACATTCAAAGTGACAATAAAATTAATCTAAGTCTAAAGTTGGAAAACATAAAGGACAAGGTGAGGAACAGATCTTCACAGGGCAAATTAACCTATGTAGTTGCTAACAGTTGACACTGACTTGATGGCACATAATCAATCAATCAATCTGCTGGATGCCAAGAATCAATATTTAGCTGTGATCTGAACGGGGGAAAATGTTTCTGTCTGTGCAGAGGTGCACGCACATTTTGAAACCTTTACTTCTTGTTATTGAACAGCAACCAAATTCTCAGCACTGCCTTTTGTCAATCAGCTTGTCTCTTTGTGCCTGTTTATTATAATTGAATTGGTGGTTCGAACTCCTTGAACTTTGTGTTCCATTAAAAACTGCACTGGGGCTGATGGACCAGCAGGGCACCCAAGAAATGATATGTTGGCAGGAGCAGGGCGGAGAAGGGGGAGCGATATCAAGAAACAAAAGGCTTTTAACTTGTCCTCAATATGAACGTGATGGACTTCTTTCAAAGAGCGCTGAGGCTTTCAAGAATCGCAGGAGTGCAGAGGGGTCACCCATACGTATTTGAATTATTAACACATGTTTAAACATTAAAGAAAGATGTATTGATAGAATATCAATGTGTTTAATTATTTACTTGCCGAAAGTGAAGCATGGAAAGAAATTAACTGTTTATTGCTCCACATTAAGAGATGGCCTTCTTGGAGATGCAGCATAAAAGGATTTGTTAGTTTTAATAAGCCTGTTAATAGCTTCCAGAGTAGATGATTTTAATGTGGAAGGGAAGCTTAGATGCTAAGAATGAAAAGGAAAAGCTTTTAAGTTGGACAAAGGCTGTTTGTGCAGTGAGGTTCTGAAGGTTTTAACCTACTCAGCCAGAAGGAGAACAAAGTCAGATACGGTATAAGATTAGGGTCCTGATCAGTCAGTGATTTAAAAAAATCACATTTCAAGGAAGGGCCTAACCATAAGTTATTGTATGAACAGAGTTACCTGTATTTCTATTCTGTAATTCTGTATGAACAGAATTACCAAATTAATGAATTCTCAGGGATATAATATTTCAGTGGTCAGAAAAGATCTGTTTCTTGCAGGAAAAACATTCATCCGTGGGTTCAGGACTGAGTTATCACCTATGTAAGGTGAAACAAAGCAACAATTTTCAGCAGTGGATTGGATCAAGTAGTAAACTATGGTAGAACCAGATCCAGAGGTGGTATTCAGCAGGTTCTGACCAGTTCTGGAGAACCGGTAGCGGAAATTTTGAGTAGTTTGGAGAACCAGCAAATCTCTGACTGGAGATTTTACAATATCCTTCCCCTGCCATGCCCACCAAGCCACGCCCACCGAACCGGTAGTAAAAAAAATTAAATCCCACCACTGACCAGATTCCAGGTTTATCTTCTAGGGATCAAAGCAAACACTTCAGCCTTTTTGTTCTTCTGCTACTCAGCTGGGTAACAGGACTTAAGAAGGAGGAATACAAGTAGCCCTCAACTTGAGCCCAAACCTTAGTTGTTAAATGAATCTAGTTTCCCCATTGACTTTGTTTGTCAGAAGGTCACACATAACACTGGGACACTGCAACACTGCCAAAATGTGAGTCAGTTGTTAAGTATCTAAATGTAAATCACATGACCTGCAATGGTCATAAGTCTGAAAAATGATCATAAGTAATTTTTTTCAGTGCCATTGTAACTTCAAACAGTCACTAAAGGAACAGTTATAAGTCAAGGAGTACCTGTATGTCTACATCCATACCTGGTCCATAGATTTCAGTTCTGAAGCAGGAGTGAAAGATTCATGCCCAAGAGTTAGCTGCCTCTTCTTCTCAACTTTCATCAGCTTTCAGAGTGAAACAAAGGAATTTTGAACCCTAATATAGACATTCAATTTCCTTTTTAAAAAGTCAGTAGAGGGAGAAAACTAGAAAAATCTTTCTAAACCCTCTGATGGTTTGAAATATAATTCCCAGTGACAAGAGTTTCTTCAAAATAAAAGAATTTTCCATCTCATAGGTCTTAAATCAAGCAATGACATTAGCTTTATTGATGCAATTTATTAATACAATTTACATGGCAACTTGCAACTTATGCCATTCACAAATTGTGATTCTGGGTGGCTAACATTGGATAAAAATATAGAACCAATAAACATTAAAAAAAATACAGGAAGAAAACACGATACAATACAATTGAACCCAGATTTCTGCATGTTTACATTCCCAAACAATTTACTAAATGGGCTCATTCAACATTCTACCTAGATCAATGCTTGGGTGTGGGAAGAGGTTCTGAAGAACTATGGAAGGCCAACAAGGATAAAGGCCATATAGAAGGGTAAAGACCATCCATAGTTTTGGGAGTTTGCTGTTCATTGTGACAGAGAAGACCCAATCCTTGCATCTCTTTAGGTAACATTATTTCATAGAAGGTACCCACAGCATACTCACTATGTTGGATCTGGTGGGACAAGTTGATAAAATTGGAAATAGGCAAGGCTTTATAGCAATCAGCACTTTGGATTGCTTCCAGAAGCCTGTCAGAAAGCTACAAAATAAAGTATTATATTGTCATGCACTCATTAACTACACACACAGTACTGTCATGTACCCATAACTACACACACTGCTGCATTATGGACCAATTGTAGCTTCTGGATGTTCTTCAATAACAGCCCGATGTGAAGCTCATTCAATAGTTCCTGCAGGAAATAAGGGGCCATGAGAAGGACCTCCTAATCCAGGAACGATTGATGCGCAGGATGGAATTGTACAAAGGCCTTTTGGTCATGGCTGCCCCTGCTCCAAGCAGGAGCTGTGAATCTAAAAGGGGATTAGATATATTTCTGTGCCCAACCAGGTTTTTGTTATAGTGTAGATACCAGGTTGACCCTATTATCTACTACAGATCCTGAATGAAAGAGGTTAACAGATTAAAAGAGTTGGAAGGGACCTTATAGGTCATATAATCCAACCCCCCCAAGCAGAGACCCTACAGCATTTCTGACAAATGGCAGTCCAGTTTCTTCTTGAAAGCTTTCAGTGATAAAGCCTTCTATTCTGAAAGCAAGCTGTTCCATTGGTTGATTGTTTTCACTGTCAGAAAATTTCTCTTTATTTCTAGATTGAATCTCTCCTTGATCAGTTTCCATCCATCATTCCTTGTCTGGCCTTCTGGGGGCTTTGGAAAATAACTTGACCTCCTCTTCTCTGTGGCAGCCCCGCAATTATTGGAAGACCGCTATCATGCCTCATGATATCATGATATCTCAGGCAGGGGTGGGATGTTACTGGTTCTGCCCGGCTCTAAAAAACCAGTAGCTCTGAAGAGCAGCAGGCACTGAACCGGTTCTGTGTTTGCTGCTGTTTGGCCCACCCGCTCACCCGGGCTCTTACCTGTCCTAAACGTAGTCACTGGTAGTAATCCCTGATCTCAGGATATCATCAGGACTGTTTGTTTGCCTGCTCTTCAGTAGCAGCAACTGCACATCTGGGCCAGAGGATCCAGTGACTGGGCATTGGGGATAGCACAATTTGGTGGTACTGACTAATACTGTTTGCGCCAAATATAGGTAGTCCTCAACTTACAACAGTTCAATTAGTGACTGTCTGAAGTTACAACAGCACTGAAGAAAAATGACCTAGGACCATTTTTCACACTTACAAGCATTGCAGCATCCCCAGTTCAAATATTTGGCAACTGACTTCTATTTATGATGGTTGTAATGTCCTGAGGTCGGGGTGGGATTCTACCTGGTTGGACCAGTCCTATAGAACTGGTTGTTATGATTCTGCCCAGTTCGGAGAACCGGCAAATCGTGCCCCTGGCTGACCCCGCTCCTCCCCATCCACTCACTCTTTACCTGGCAAACCTGCCTGCTAAGTTGCTATTTTTCCTCCGCTCCCACCAACCATCAGTTGTTCTGCTGTGCTGGGAGATTTAGATTAGCTAGAAAGCAGGAAATCATTGTATTTCTTGCTTTCTAGCTAACCTAAAAGTAGAGCTGAATCTTCCTTAGGACTGAAGCTTCTATTTTTCAGTGCAGACTCAGATAGCAGATTGCAGAATGGTAGATCTCTGAGTGAATCTGTGATTCTGTGAGCAATTCAATCTGCCTGCCTGCTTTGCCTGATTTTGGGTAATAGTTGCTGTTTTTTTAATAAAAAATTCAATTTTTACATAAATATTTACAGTATTTACATACAAGCCACACCCACCCAGTCATGTGACCACCAAGCCACACCCATAAATTAGGCCACTCCCACAGAACAGGTTGTTAAGACATTTGAATCCCATCCCTGCCCGAGGTCTTGTGATCACCTTTTGTGGTCATCTGACAAGCCAAGTCAATGGACAAGCTAGACTCACTTAACAACCATGTTACTAACAACAACTACAGAGTTTCACCTAACAACTGTGGCAAGAAAGATTGTAAAGTAGTGCAAAATCCACTTAACAACTGTCACACTTATCAACAGAAATGGGCTCAATTGTGTTCATAAGTCGAGGACTATCTATACCTGTGATGGCGAACCTATGGCATGCGTGTCACAGGTGGCACGCACAGCCTTCTCTGTGGGCATGCGAGCCATCGCCCCAGCTCAGCTCCGCTGTGCATGCACACATGTCTCTTTCCAGCCAGCTGGTCTTTGGGTCTCTGCTGTGTGTGCCCGGGGGGAGGGGCAGGGTGCATGTAGGGGGTGCACATGCGGGGGACATGCATGCATGCATGGGAGATGTGCACGCACGAGTATGTGTGGCATGCGTGGGAGAGGGTGCATGAGCAGGGGGCAGGGCGCATGTACGGGACACACACACACACATTGCATTTGGGGGATCCATGCATGGGCACTCGATGCCAAAAAGATTAGCCATCACTGACCTATACTAATACATATATTTTGGGGGTGGGGATGGGAATCCCACTTTTTCAATCTCACTTCTTTTCTTTATGGAATACAAGGCTGCATATATGAGGAGCTCTGACCATCTCTCATCCCGTCACTGCTCTACATAACTTTAGAAAAATGGCTGTGTGTTTCTCAACTTCTTTCTGGTTCAGTGTCTTATGCTTTTCAGTGAGGGCTCAGATAAATTTCTTTTCTTAAAAATGTCCTTGATTAATTATAGGCACGGCTAAGTGAGTGAGGGACTGATTGGAAATGCAGTGCTGGGAGAGACCTTACGATCTCTCCAGCAAAATCAAACATTCTGCATTTTCAGATCACTTTACAACCATTAACTAAGAATGCTTTGGAGCACCCTTGGGAGGTTGGTCTAAGTATGTTGTTATTATTAAGTAGACTTTTGGTCTTCTGGCAAGATTGCTCTCTGTGGGGGCTGACCTCTCATCTCTGATCTTGCTGCCAAATGCCTTTAACACTGTTTGTCTTCCAAAATACAGTAGGTTGTATAAACCACTGACCAGATTACCATTTGACATATTGTAACATGGAGTTCTCCACGCAATCATCACAAAATCTCCAGAACCATAAAGCCTACAAACTTGAAATTTGGCACATATGTACCTCTTGGCTTCTAGGTGCTCGCTAAGAAAGGATTTTTCGAAATGACCATCAGAGCATTAGTATTTCCTATACTATTATTAACATGCTCTGATGCTAAGGAGTTCTACTCCCTCTCTCTGCCTGAAAATAAATCTGTTCCAAATGCAAAACCCCAGCAGAGGAGAGGAGTTTCAGTTTCAGTTTTAGTTTCAGAGTAGCAACCAGCTTTAGTACAGAACAGTTGAGCTAAGCCTTGCCCAGGCTCCTTGCTGTCTCCTTCTTGTTCACACAGCAAATATTGTTTCACTTTCCAAACAGCCCTAAACTCTCTCACACACTGACAGGATGCTAACCAGTTAAATACCAGTGAATGCTGGTAGGCAGAGGCAGAATTTTTTCTCCCCTAAAACTAAGCCCAACTACATAGTTTCATAGCGAAGCACAGTTATCGAGCTAGTCTTTGATTAAAAACAAACATTCTCTTCCTGCTTATCTTTTGTGTTTTGATTCCCTTTTTGATTATTTGTTCATTGAGTGGGACATGCTGACAACAACAATGGTGAATGTTCTATTAAGGATCAAGGGACTGTTTTAGATGGAGAAAGACAATGACAACAGATGAATGAGGAAATACAATCCTTAGTGTTTCATATAAAGCCCCACCTATGGTTAAACTTTTACTGTTCATTGATCCAGAGTTGTTTTCCTAATTTTTATCAAGCCAGCTTCTGTCCCTCACCGCCCCCATTTTTATCCCTTGTAATTTTTGTCTGGATGATGCTGTTTTACTGATTTGCAGTCGTATTTCTAGGGATGTCTTATTTCACTCTGTATGTAAACTGCTGAGAATCCACTGCTGAAGTGGAAATGTAGGAAATGCCCAAATAAATAAAAGATATTGAGTTAAATATGAGAGTGTTTTCCAATACAGACACTCAGAGAATGGTATTCTTTTAGAACTCATTCTACATGGAATAAAAATTGTCAGAGACAATAAGCTGAAGGCCTATAAGCGTTTTGCACAATGAAAATATTGTATTGCTGATCAATAAAATAGGATTTAAACTCATTTCAGCATCACATTTATTGATTTGGGACAAAATAATTATCAAAAGTCAGAACTTTTGACAATGGTTTACAAATTACATACCGTATGTGTTAGAATGCATTGGACAAAAGCACAATATTGTATTCCCATACTTACCACTCTTGGTTCTTTTCTTCTACAGCACAGAATTATTGGTTGCATTACTTCTTAGAACATAGAATAGCAGATTTGGAAGGGACCTTGGAGGTCTTCTAGTCTGGGGGTCGCCAACCTTTTGGATCTCAGGGACCACCAAGCTCATAATTTTAAATCCCGTGGACCACTAAGATGAATTTTGACTGACAGTGGCTTGCTGCCGTTTTCCCAGGGTCTCTGCAGAAAGCAGCAGAGACCCTGGGAAAATCCCCCAAAAAGTCTGCAGGAAAGTTCCCCAGCCTGTTTTCCTAACCAGTTGATCATTCTTTATTTGGGATCGCAGGATATCGTCTCCAGCTTCATTCTTAGGGGGAGAGAGAGACAGAGAGACAGAGACAGAGACAGAGAGGGACAGAGACAGAGACTTTTGGCTTCATGCAAGGAAAGCAGCAGAAGCAGCAGAAGTCTTTCTTTCCATCCCCCAAACTCCACCAGAAATGAGGCTTTGTGAGACTTGTCATGCCAGTGCAGGCTCTTGGAGCAAGGACGTCTTGCAGGGTCTCAAAGACTCATTCTGGTGGAGTTTGGGGGAGAGAAAGAAAAACTTTTGCTGTGTTCCTTGCGTGCAGCCAAAAGCAGAAGAAAGAAGCGGAAAGAAGCAGCCTGGTGGCCAGGCAAGATGCATGGGGTGAGTGGGGCAAGTCCACCCTTTCCCCCCTCCCCTCACTACCTCGTGTTGTTCGCAATGCAAGCAATGCAAGCCTTGTGTTCCCACGCAGCTTGGATTAATTGCTTTGGGGGGTGCTTTGGGGGTGACATTTCTCTGTGGATCACCAAAATTTTCTTGCGGACCACCAGTGGTCTCAATCATCTGTCAATCATACTATCCTGTCAAACACAGCTTCTTTCTATTGCTGTATGTTCAACATTGTATCAGATTTGATGTTATCAAGCTGGTGTATTCTTTGCTTGCCCTTCTTCTTGGTCTACTAACCATTCCTAGCATCATTGCCTACTCCAATGAATTTGCATGCATAAATAACATGGCTAAAGTAAATCAGACATAGACTTATTATTTTAGCTTCTGGAGATGCACCTAACTTTTACTTGGACCAAATTATCATGTTCTGAGATTGGACAGTGGTTCACAAACTCAACAACTTTATTCATGCAGGCTGAGGAATTGTGGGAATTGGTCCATGCATCTTAAAGTCGAAAAGGATGAGAAACACTGTTCCAGAAGATCTGTATAATTCAGAACTAAAATAAGTTGACTAATTCCATTAGTTTGCATCTTTCATATAAACATAGGTTTTCCAGAGGTTGTTATTTCAAAGGAACTCAGAGAGCAATCTCTTCACTCAGCCTTTTGGGATCTCTTCTTTTTTACTCCTGTTTGGTTTTGTCATCTTGGTCATCTATTACTTCTTTATTTTTGTTTATTATAGTACTTTTTTCTTGTTTTTTTAGCTATGAACTGCCCAGTCATTGCGAATCAGGCAGCCTATAAACAAACAAACATAAATGAATAAATTTTTACCACAGGAATATATTTAAGTATTATTCTGAACAAGCACTTTGAAAACAACCCTTTTGTTTTATTATTTTATACAGTAGAGAAACAACAATGCATCACATGCCATCTTGTTGGGGTTTTGCTAACAACTAGATCTTCCCAAGACAAGAACTTAGAGAATGTAAGGCAAATACCCTCTACATTGAGCTGGGGAAAAAAAACCAAGCATGCCACTATACAGGGGAAATGACAGAAGAATCTAGAGAGGACTGAAGTCAGGAAAAATCAATCTTGTGTCCAGCCATTTGTAATGGTCATCATTATTAAGTTAAAATAAGGATTTAGTCTAGACTGGTGGTGTCAAATTGATGGGAAGCTTCAGCCTGGTGATGAAGAGAAGCTTGGCCTCTTTGAAAGATCATGCTAACAATGATCAGATCAAAATAGAATTGGGTACTAAGATTATTATTTAGGGGTTTTATCAATCCATGTTAAGATAGCTGGAAAGACTTAAAAATGCATAAAAGTTTGTTATTCTTACATATCATGGAGATTAGTGTAACTGATGGCAATAGACAGATGGTTAACTTTTCCAACCATGGGGAGAAATACTCTAGCAAAAGAACTGATAGCACTTTTCCTTATTTCACATCCCCAAAGTTTACACATACACACACATACACATAGAGAGCGGGGATAGGAAGGTAGGTAGATAGGCAGACTGATTCTGGGTTTAATTTTAATAGTCATCCTAAAGCTGTGGGTATCTCCATGTAGAACAGACTGTTTGCCTCTAAGATAACCAGAGCAAGGAAAACTGAATGACGGTTGTTCTGTTCTTCACTTTCCATTCTGCGCATCTGTTTATTATTACCGCTTATTATTTACTCTTCAATTCTGTCATTTGAACAATGACAACAGCAAAAAAAAACCAACACCTTCTAATATGGCTTCAGGGAAAAGGAAAAAAAGATGAATTGGCCTACGGGGAATTAGGAAACTTGTTTATGGTACAATTATATGTCAGTGGAAGTTTTTCAATAAATCTTATTGCTTTCTTTTCCTGCCACCTTGGCTGCTATATTAAAGCCATCAAGCTGACCACAGATTTACTAAATGGAACTAGAGAGCTTACTTAGCCTTAAAACCACATAATACCAAAGTGGTTTTTTTTTTTAAAAAAATGCTGGCATTCATTATGAAAATAATCCTCTAGTGGCAATAGACTTCAAGCTTTTAAACATTCTCATTGTGAAGCATTCAAAGACAAAGTTAGGGAGAAGATAACATCATATTAAAAACACATTAATTTAGAGTGAGGAAAAATACCCGGTAACAAATTAGAATAATGCTAGCACAAGGATATATGGCATACCTGAACCAAATTGAGGATGGTGCTGCCTCCTGTCTGTTCAATGATTTGCATTTTTAGAACAGCCTTTGTTTTTGGAAGGAAAGGTGGCATTGGCACCCAGGTAAGATTTAGTGACATAGCCAGGGAACTCTGCAGCTTTAGCCTAAAGCCTGAATAGGCAATTTGGTTTGATTTGGTTAAATGTGAAATGAGCCTAACACATGCATTTAAGGCAGGGGTGTCTAACCTTGGCAACTTTAAGACCTGCAGACTTCAACCCCCAGAATTCCCCAGCCAGCCATGGCTGGGTCCCTAACCCTTCAAGTCAGGAAAGAGAATATGTTAACTCAAGAAGAGCAATGGATACTAGTTTGACAGACCTAGTGGACTGTATTTTAAACTTGGTCTGCTAGCAGCTTCTTAAACAAGAGGATTGGAGTGCTCAAGATGTGCCTCTGTATAATCCCAGCTGGTATGTTTATTTGCAGATCTTTAAAAAAATGACAGTAGGCTTCCAGAAATTTATTTTCAAAGGAAATCAAATTGGGGATCTCTCAGACTTGTCACTGTTTCCAATGGAGTGCAGAAATAATCTAAACTAGCTGCCTTATGATAAAAGCTAAACATTCGTAAGAATGTTTCTCCTCCAAGCTTTTCTGGCCAGAACTTGGCTCTATTCATTAAAATGGGAGTCTGCCTATGCTCAAATAAAAACGCAATATGATTCATCCATGACAAATAAAACACATTCATAAGAGATCTTGTTTTAGATTTTACAGTGCCCAGATGGAACCTAAAGGAGTTCAGTGTTGTTGCTGTTGTAGCAGTGGTGCTGGTGGTGATGGGAGGACAAGTTTAGTATCTGTTCCTTCTCTTAGGCCCCTAGCAGATAGCTAGAAGAAAAATAATGGTTTATTCTGTTGGAAAATTAAGTGTTGGAGAACTGCAAAGAATTCTGAGCTTTTATCAGCTTGTATAGATGGAATCAATATTGTACATGCACAGGGTTGAATGATAAAAGGATAGAAAATCAATGTTTGTTTCACGGATGTTCCTTCTCCTTGCAATGCTGCTGAAGGGCTGTGTGGTTCAATATGCAGTTTATAAACTGTCAATTGCCACTCCTTCCTATTGTTTGGCACCAAACTGGTTTACAGCAGTAATTGAAATATTTAACACCATAATACCGAGGTCCCCAATCTTTGCTTTGCGGACTTTGCAGGCTAGGGGAAGAAGATATGGTTCTACACCAGTGTTGGGCAAGTGCATGCACAGCTGCATTTGTGCAAGCTGCTCGTGCAAGTGGAGCTGCTTGCACACGTGCACTCCTCCACTGCTTTCATGGCCTGGTTCCAGAAGGGCTGTGACCTGGTACTGGGCTGTGGCTCGTGGGTTGGGAATGCCTGCCATAACGCACAAGGACTGACTTTCTGAGCGAGAATCATAACATTTTCTCTTTGGCTTCAAAGCATCCAAGTTGTATTGCTCTTTTGAAACAGATTAGGCATGCATTTACCATTATTGTATTGTATTGCAATTATTGTATTGTTCTTTTCAAGTTTAGTTTTTATTTCCCGCTAAGGTATACAAGATACACAGAGGCAAAGTCTTTGCAAGTGCCAGACTTCAATTTGATGAACTTCTTACAAATTTGAACTGTGGTGTCTTATGATAATCTTGTAACTGTAGATGGGTGGAAATAGATGATAGTATGGTAAGCAGAGGCAATGAGGTGGGTGAATCTTGGAGTGCGATGTGATGTGATCTAAACTATCATGATGGCAATTTTCTTCCAAAGAACTTAAGCTAGGATTACCAGTTTAAGGTCATTACTGCCCCCTAAAGCTTTAACAATTAGCTTATTTATCTATGTATAGGTAGAGCTATCGGGACACAGAGACAATAGATCCAATACAAAGCTATCCAGTCATTTAAAAAAAAAATCTAAATCATCCTTGTCCCACTATGTCCAAAATTGACTTTTGACACACTTTCTTTTATTGCAAGCTAGAGTAGCTCGTAAACCACTGCCTAGTGCTTTAAACAGTAAGTGATCCATTAATGGCCTTTGCAAATAATCAAGTAGAAGGAATATTTGCATAACAGGCTTTTTGGAATTTATTATGGAATGAGTTTAAACTGAGCCCTTACAATAGCAAATGCTCTCAATTAACACAGAAGAGAGTAAAATCACACATCTTTTTCAAGGGTGTCTGTGATCTATTAGTATTTTCCTGGGAGTGCGACAGTAATTTGTTCACCTTCTTTTCTCTGCAAACATCTCTTTTTAGGTGAGAAGTTAAATATTTATGAAACTCACTTGGGATTATTCCTTTTTCAGAGCCTTTTTACTGCCTCTAGGAAGTGCACATCTGTCTGGTTCCTGTAAAAGGCACTTGCTCAATTTATGAACTCACAACAATAAAAGAGAATCTATCCAAAACTCTAATTGAGTTGTGCTTGTGAGACTTTAATATGGTGGCTTTCCTCAAATGATGATTGTCAGGGTGAAGCTGCTTGCCACTGTTAAAGTCAGTAATTTTTAAGGTCTTGGATTGATACCTCTTTAAAAAGGTAAAAATTCATTCACGTTGAACATAACTTCTGATATCTAGATGGCCATATCTTCTAGTTTTCTTGGCAGGCATGTGGAATTAATTTGCTATTGTCTTTTAGGGAGATTATTCCAACCCCCCTTCCCAATTTCTCAATCTTGTCTACAGCTGTATATTGCTAAATTTCCTATCCAAGTATTAATCTAGCCTAACTTTCCTCAACTTCCAAACTCAGTCAAGACTGGCTCTGCAGCACTACTGAAACACTGCATAACATTGTTCCAAGTCTCATTTATAAGAGTCAATGGGGGAAAAAAAGAGATTCAGAAATGTGAAAATAGATAAAAAACTTAGTCAAATATGAGAATATATTTTCTGAGCTGTTGTAAGAATACTGACATGTATTACAAGTTAAACATCCCAATTGTCTTTTATAGTATATACTTAGTAGCCTAGTAATAGTGTATCTCTTTTAGTGGTACAATATATATATCCTACCCAGTTTATTCTTCATAAACAGAATGGATGAAAATTTTGTTGAGACACATGCAAAAAACAGAAACTTAGAACAGTTTGGGAGGGATAGGGGAACACACTCTGTAATTGCCCAATCTATATTTCTTACATAGAAATATAATTATTTATTCATGGCAACTACAACATGTCAAATTTCTGGCATGCTCTCGCATCCTATTCTCTAGACTAAGGACTTCTCTGCTTTATAAGTTTTTCTTTTTCTTTTTTTGCTATGAAGAAAGAACAGAGAAGGCTGAGAGATATATGGAAACAAATGTCATTTTATCATTCAAATAAAAGTGCTTTGGTAATCTATTGGAGTTGAGTTAATAATTATTTTAATTAAGCTCAACTTATATATTTTTTTATTTTATGGTTCTTTTTAATAGGCCCTCTTATATGAGAATATAACTTATCCTATTTAGGAAACAACCAGCTGACAGAGATTTTTCCCTATTAAATGTGGCTGGGTCCTTTGTCTAAAATGTTCCTTTGATTGCTTTGGAAGGGTATTTCTGGGGGTTACAGACTATCTGCCAACATTCTCAGTTTAGAAAATTAGTTTTGGTTTCCAACAGTCCTATTCTTAAGACATCTTCATAGATTGGTTTGGTGTTAATTAAAATGATTAATTCCCCCAAGAACAAATAAACTTCACAAATACTGTATGCAGCTGTTCATTCTCAATTATTCTTTTTCAACAAATCACACTTTTGATGGGAGGGGAAGGTTGGTTCGTCTCCTAGCATATGCACAAATTCTATGCACAAGCACAACTCTGAATACACATGATCTCAGCTGCGAATATTTATCCCAAACTTAGTTGTCCTGTGAGCTTTCAGGAATGCATATCCTCCACCTCTATGATACCCTACATAAAATTGTAGGTGTCCCTCCTGTAACATGAGTGCCACATCTAGTATTTGGCAGAAAAGTGTTGGTGGAACACTTGCATAGAGGTAGAATGATGTGCAAGGCTGGTGATGGCTTAATGTCAGCCCTCGCTTCCTGATCTCATTACATTATATTGCATAGCTCCATCTACCTCATATAACTAGAGGGAATGTGAATCGCAGGTGGTGAGAGGGAGGGTTCAATGAATAATTCGAACTTCTAATATTTCTCAGTCCTGGTTTATCTAAACCCTGAAGTATCTTTTTTCATGGTACACAATGCGTTATAGGGCATATAACTCCTGGAGATTTAATCTTGCCTTTTCTAATCACATAATAACCTCAAAGAACCTTGGACTCTAAATGTTTCTGGAAGCCCCTGAGAATGCTTGCACAATTATCCTCCATACTTTCAGCAGGCAATGAATAATGTTTGAGGAGTTGTGGAAAAAGCCATGGAGAAGATTTGGAAAAAGCAAGCAGAAGTCATTAGGACATCAGGTACCGAAGAAGTATCTGTTAAGCATTGTAGGGTGTGGGCGGGATTTATTGGAAAGGGACTCAGACTGGCTCCGCCCTGCCTTTCTGAGATATCAGAGGAAGGATGGGAAAACACAGGGAGGCTGTGATTCTGTTACTGTAGCCTATCTTGATAAAGTATAGTTCTAGTGATCCAGTAGGCTTGGTTTTCTGATCTGTTTACTTGGTAAGGTTGGGCTGGGTCAGTAGCCCCACCTCAACACAGCAATCTTCCCAAAGGCTGCTGGAGACCATCTGATGTTATTATGCTGATACATTGGAACTGAATATTTTCATTTCGGTTCATTACTAGAAAGGGATTCGGGGGATTCTGAGAATGGGGACCTTATGTGGTGCATGAGTTGTCCACCCTGAATTTCAGCACAGACTTTCTTTATGAAGAAGGCCAGGAAATTATGAGTTTAAGTTTGCCATAAGTTAATACATGCATTGAAGAGCTTTTCTTCTTGAGTAGGAAATGAGGCCAATATAAAATTTCCTCTCCACTCAGTGTCAATTTTGAAATGTGATAAAAGAATAGCAATAGCAACAACACTTAGACTTATATATCACTTCACAGTGCTTCACAACCCTCTGTAAGTGGTTTATAGAGTCAGCATATTGCCCCCAACAATCTGGATCCGCATTTTACTGACCTTGGAAGAATGGATCAACCTTGAGCCTGTGAAGATCAAACTGCTGGCAGTCAGCAGAATTAACCTGCAATACTGCATTCTAACCACTGCCTCACTGTGGCTTGCAGGAAGCAATTGAATAAATATGTGCAGATCCTGGCGTTTTGTTTCTACTTACCCTTTAAATTGTCCTACAGGGCAATTCTGGAGAATCCAACCTCCATTTTCATTTTATTATGGGAATGACTTCTGTAATAAGAGGAAGAAACATGCAAACAACATGAAGAAAAGTAGTTGCCCCATAAAAATATAATTACTAATTATGGCTTTGGGGAAGAATGAACATCATCAAACTTTAGAAGGGTTTTAGAAGCCTTAGCCATTATATATCTAAATCTACTTTAGAGAATGATCATCAGCATCATCCCATGAATAACTCCAGTAAAGGATATTGGAGAATGGCAAGAACTGTATTTGTACAGTTGGACTTTTACTCTTTTTAGCTTCTATAGAACTAACACGTTGCGAGTCATTGTACCCTTAGTATGTACCATAGAGAATGTTCTTCTTTAGAAAAATTCCTAGGTTATTTTGATAAAGCAAACTGCAAGTTTCTGTCCAAGTAATTCCAGCCAAATACAGAACACTCAAAAAGGATTTGTAAAGTTTAGTGTTCGTGTGATATATATTTTTTCAATGGTATTAAAATATGCTTGTTCCTTTGGAAATTAGCATTGTGGGAAGCTACCCCCCGCCCTAGAAGAGTGAAATATTTTGAGAAATATTTTAAAAAGGCAGGATAAAATATTTCCCCTAAAAGAAATAAAAATCTTAAGAGAGACAGAAACTCAGCCCCAGCTCCCTGCCCCCCCCCCCAGCAGATACTGAGCTGGGGCAGTTTAGAAATGCAGATTTGGTAATCCATTACTCCCTGTAGCAAGGTCTGAACAAAGATAGTATTAACCCACTGCATCTAGCAACAGAGCTCACCACATTGCACAATCTCCTATGGACATTGTATCACCCTCCAAACTTCAACCAAACTTAGCTCAGACAATCTACAGAGCCAGCTAGGACTCCTGCAACAGCCAATAGAATACATGTTCTTGTACAGGAACAGGAAGCTCAAATTCAAAGCCCAGGAGAAGATACAAAAATCCCTCACTCTCAATTCCATGTTGTCAACTGCCCAGAATCATACATGTTTGGTGGTTCTGCTTCATCAGTAAATTGACCCTCTTTCCAATCATCCTCCACCTCCATTTTGTCTCCAGTGCCTTTCTCCTGGCTTGGAACTGAACCAGATGGATATTTCTTCCAACAGCATATTAAAATTCAGTTTGCTTTAGAAAGTCAATCTACGTCCTTATATGTGCAGAATTGTTTTTGTTGAAACATTTTTCAACATTGCAGGGGCAAGAAATGGAAACAGCTTTGAAAAAGAGCCACAAAGTGCAAGTTAGTGACCTGCTGCTGAAATAGTCTGTCATAAAGAAAATGAAAAAAGAGAAAACACCACCAGGTGAACATGGCTCATTTTTTTTAGCTTTCATAACATCTCAAAAATATGAATAGAAGCCTCATTGTTTTTGCATTGCCCTCCGTGGATGTTTTTTACATTGTAAGAAAAAAACCGAGGTGAATCCTGCTGCTGCAATTTGGTTCCAGAAATTCTATGCAAATTATTGATTTGCTGCAAATGGATGGATTTGTTAGGAAGGTTGTCAAAGAGTACAGCTGTGCTGCAAAATATCCTTCGCATCTGGGTGTTCGCCTCCCTGAACACTCACGGTTTTTTTTCGCCTTCTCCTTCAGAAGCAGTTTACTGCATTATTGATCTCCTAAATACATTTTTAAAAGCATTTTAAAATGGGCAATTAGTTACTGATTAATGAAGAATGTCAAAACAGTACAATTGATTCAGGCAATTGATCAATCGATTCATAAATTTCTTGATAACGAGGGGCTGTTTTTTTCCATTATCCTTGGTACTCACCTGTTGAGGGGGGGATGATGACAGAAAGATGCAAAAAAATAAAACAAAATACAGGACCCAAAGGATTATTTCGGATATAAAAGCCATTTTCCAGTAATTGCTTGTTTATTAAAAGTAACCACTCTAAGACAAGGCATATAATAGGGGAAAATAACAATAAGTAATAAAATAACCCTGAGGAACAAGGTTTGTGGATCTAATCATTTGGTTATTAGTCAAGTAAGTAAAATATAGAAGCCATGTGCTCATAAGGAAAATGAAAATAGTGACATAAATTGGACAAGTTGAGAATAAAGTTGTTGCAAATTGATAGATGCTAACAATTGTGCTAAATATAATTAACTATAACAGCTAAAACAATGTCTTCTGTAGCAACCATCTCGTGGTTGGTTCTGCTAGTATCCCCTGGGGATCTCCTTCTTCCTTGACCTTTTTGTCTACTTCCCAGTCCTATCCTGCAAGGAAGACGGGAAGTCCTGCTTCCATAGTGACTGTTTTCTTTTTCTTTTAAATGGCTTGGTGGTCTGTTTGACCTAAACAGGAAGAAATATGGAAAGTGCTCAGCCCTTACTTACTGGCTTAACTCAGGAAACTGGAAGTATTTTTAAAAGGACTTAGCTCATGTATTGATGTAGCTAACAGAAAATTCCCTTGCCATTAATGGTTGGTCTCAGAGAAGCTTTGGCTCCTCAACTCCTCATCTTCTATTCTTGGAGCATAAAAGTTCAAACTGTTGACCTGTCCCATAATGGAGTATGAAACTCTGGAATTGACTATTCCCTTCCTTGTTGGAAGTGTAATCGAAAGAGCTCACACTTGTATTTCTCTTGTCAGTGTGTTTGGGAATTCATTTTCTAATATTTCCCACCCATCCAATCCAACATCACTCAAAACTAGGCATTCACATCCCTAACCACCTCTATTCCAACCACAACTGGTCTTAAATGCAAGCTACTCAATGCAAGAAGCCTGAATACCTGAATTTCTCCTTTTACTAAATACGGCTAAATTTGACATTATATTTGTCTGTGAAACATGTCTCAATGCATCTCTCCCTGAGTCCATTACCACAGTAATAGACTATCATGTTTACCAATCAGATTGTGAAATCTGTAGAGGAGGTGGTGTTGCTATCTTCTATAAAAAGTCCCTACATCTAAAAAACATCCAAGTTACCCAGGAGCTTGCTATTCCTGAGACCATTGTCTGTGAACTGTTCTTAAATATCACATTTTTCGTTCTCACTATGTTACAGAGCCCCTGATTATGACATTGAACATGCAAACAAGCTAAATACACTACTAACATGGGCAGTGTCCTGCCCGCATGCTTTTATCTTTCTTGGTGACTTCA
Source organism: Pseudonaja textilis (assembly GCF_049901715.1). NCBI lineage: Eukaryota > Metazoa > Chordata > Lepidosauria > Squamata > Elapidae > Pseudonaja > Pseudonaja textilis. The sequence continues at coordinate 197,569,411 of NC_141991.1, read as the reverse complement.
ATCTACCTCATATTAACTGGACTCTTATTGAATGTACAACTGAACCCACACATGCAACCTTCTACAATGCAGTAACAAATCTGGGGCTGGAACAACTAGTAACCACAATACTAGGCTTAACAACTGCCTCGATCTCATCTTCTGCAATAGTTTGAATTCAATTTATGGAATACAAATTAAAGAATACTTTTCCAACAGTGAACACAACATGATTGACTTTTGTCTCAACATACGTCCACACAAAAATCATCACAATGACGGAATCCCCAATTATAACTTCAAAAAAGGCAACTATGATCTTATAAATAACAATCTCTCATCCCTTGATTGGCAATTTTTATTCACTAGATGCAATACTGTAGAAGACCATTACAACATATTTTTACTTGAAGTCAAAAGAGTCATCAAACTATATGTACCATTAACAACTACCAAAACCAGGAAAAAAAAAACAAATTACCCATAACAATAAGGAAGCTTCAATCCAAAAAGAAATCACTTTGGCGGAAAAACAAATCTGGTCACATTGTCAACTTCAAAAACCAATACAAAAATTTATTCCATCAGATAAAGGCTGAATGCACCAATTATCACGTTAAACAAGAAGAAAACCTTCTATACACCAATGCCACCCGTGCTTTCTACAATTTTGTAAACAACAAACTAAAAGACTCAAGGTCCATCCCACCCCTGAAAGGACCTAATGGTAAAGACTGCAACGATGACACTATTAAAGCCAACCTCTTTAACACATTCTTTGGCTCAGTATTTGTAAACAGCAATGGATCATGCCCAGTATTTCCTAGTCGAACCACAGACAACTACAATGATCTAATACATATCAATTTTACAGAAGATAACGTTGAAAAAGCACTACACAATCTAAAACCATCTCTATCTATTGAACCCGGAGAGAATATGTGCCTACTTCTTAAAAAAGCTATCCACTGCCATAGCTGAACCTCTAAGCGTAATCTTTGAAAAATCTTTCAGGACCAGCTCCTTGCCAAAACTATGGTCACAAGCCACAGTCATCCCCATCTTCAAAAAGGGAGACCCAGCCTAGTTGAAAATTACAGACCAATCTCTTTATGCTGCGTCACCTGTAAATCATGGAATCAAATATTAACCAATCCATCATCCTCCACTTAGAGACAAACAACCTACTCTCTACTAAACAATTTGGTTTCAGAAAAGAACTATCATGTAATCTGCAACTCTTACACTGCAAAAACATATAGACTACACAACTCGATCAGGGCAAAACAATAGACGCAATCTACATAGACTTCTGTAAAGCCTTTGATTCAGTGGTACATGACAAACTACTCCTAAAATTAAAATCTTACAGAATCTCTGGACACCTGCATAACTGGATAGAAGCATTTCTGTCAAACAGACAACAAATGGTCAAAATTGGGAGCGTCCTATCAAATTCTGTACTTGTCAATAGTGGTGTCCCCCAAGGCAGTGTTCTAGGACCAACTCTCTTCATACTCTACATAAATGACCTCTGTGACCATATCAAGAGCAACTGTGTTCTCTTCGCTGCTGATGTAAAGCTATTCAACACCATAGACAATACTGCTACCCTTCAAAAAGACCTCGACTATGTATCAGAATGGTCAAACAAATGGCAACTTCAAATCTCAACAAATAAACGTTCTGTCCTACATATGGCAAAAAAATAAATACATCAGAAAATAAAATGCAGGCTGAATAGTCAAGACCTTGTTGATGATCCAAACTCTGTCGAGGATCTTGGAGTTCCCTCAGTAGAGGAAATCACAAATCACAGCCCAGAGAAACTTGCATTTCAAACTTTGTGGACAGTAGGACAGCACAGCCGTGTCCTGCATGCACTTTAAGGAGGAACAGTGGGGGAGTGAGATTTAGGGCACTATAATTTTGGGGTGGTTATTGGATAGAAACCTAACAAAATAACTAATGTGGATGTGGCCTATGATTCCCTTTTACTAACTTGCATTATTCATATATTCCCTAGTTGAACAGTTACCATGATATTGGTTAGAATATGCTAATCTTGAGTTTAGTTTCAAGTAAATTGGGTTGTGTCATTTTATTGCAAAATGTAAAGTGCAAAAGGCCTTTAATATGTTGAGAACTTAACATTTGATGAATATTTTAACATACTAGTCTTCTTATCTTTTACTGTTATCATTGGAAAGCTTCCTCTTGCATTTTGCCTTATTAAACAGTTTATTAGATCCCAGTGTAAGACTGGTATGTTCAAGGGCTGATTCTGAACAGTTAAACAGGCTTTCCAACGTTTTGATAGAAAACAATTAGAGTACTAGGGTTATAAGTTAAAAAGGCATCCTGGAAGAACACAATGGTGAGCTACCTAAACGCTGTTGCCAAGAAAAAACCATGGACATATCTATTAAGTTGCCAGGAGTTCTGCTTAAACTTTCTTCTCTAAATAAATAGAGCATTCTTATTTCTCCAGGCTTCTGGCTTGTTTTACATTGGCATCTTGCTGCTATTAGTGTTTTAGTGGTTGCCATCTTTTAAAGTCTTATTTCTTTTGTATTTTACTTAAGTATTGCTATTGATTTACACATTGATGCTTCCAGTGGTGCGATTCAACTGGTGTAACAACCGGTTTGGTGAGCGTATGCTTTGTGCGTGCATATGCTTTTTGCGTGCATATGCTAAATGCGTGCTTTGTGCGTGCACACAGCATTTAGAAAAGATAATTTTTAGCTATGATACTTACCTTCTGCTGCAGCCCCAGTGAGTAAAACAGGTGATGTGCAGCAAACCGCTCTGCAGCATTTAACAACTTTGGCAAGAAAGGTCGTAAAAGGGCAAAATTTACTTAACAAGTGTCTCATTTAGCCACAGAAATTTGGGGCTCAATTGTGGTCGTAAGTCGAGGACTAGCTGTATTGACCATGCTATCCATGGCTCTTGGGACCAATAGGTCAACATCTCAACGTCATTTAATCTCCATCCCTGCTGTAACTATTAAACATTTCTACAAGCATAATACTTGTAGTGTGGTTTACACCAGGCTCTCCAACCTTGGCAACTTTAAGACTTGTGGACTTCAACTCTCAGAATTTCTCAGCCAGGTTTGCTGGCTGAGGAATTCTGGGAATTGAAGCCCACAAGCCTTAAAGTTGCTAAGATTGGAGACTCCTGGTCTATATATTTAATAACTAATATAGAGACATAGATGTATCATATAGGACAGCAGATAGAATAAACTGGATCTCTTGTTGAATACTTAGCCATCCCATCCCTTTAGTTTGTTCACCAGAGTCTGTATTTAGCAAAGCATCTTTGTGGGATGGGATCCAAGTCCATTAATAGGATCTGGAGACCAATGCTTCAGATATAAAGGAGAAATAAGACTCATTAAAGAAGTTGCACTCATGATAGAGAGCCTTTATTCTGAAGTGTAACGATGCAAGGAAAACAGTACTCTCTTTTCTCTGCAGGAAGCAGGCTAAAGAGAAACACAGTGGGTGGGGGGGAAGACCCCAACCCTGCTGTCTCTACACACTGAGTGTCTCAATTGGACAACAGGGAGAAAGGGTCAATATGTTTGGAGCTCCAGCTCCAGCAGTTTGCATATGGCAGGGGTCAGCAACCCACAGCTCTGGAGCCACATGTGGCTCTTTCATCCCTCTGTTGCAGCTCCCTATCGCCGGTCATCTCCACAATTGATAGGGCTTTTGGTTAGGAGAGGTAGAGGAAAAAGGACGCCACGCTAGGAGGAGACTCTATGGTGGGGGAAACGGACTTCCAGTCGGCTCCAGAATTGAACGGGGGATTTCTGGTTAGGACCTTTGTGGCTCTTTGAGTGTTTAAGGTTGCCAACATCTGGCATATGGGAAGGGTTCCTAGGTGGCAGAGTTATATATCCATTTACATCCTATGGCATGTTTATCTGGTGGTTACTTAACATTTTCATATACCTCCAGTCTTTTTAAAGATTCTAGTTCCTTATCCATTGCTTTCTGCCAAGCATCCTTATCCTTAGCAGGATACAGTTTTAGTTCATGATAATTACTTGGAACTGTATTCACTTGGCATACAACACTAGCCTGATATCTTTCAGGTAGTCGTGTTACTCGGGTTGAATGTCTTGGTAATACAGGGTTTACTGGTGGACTTACCTGTGCCACCTGCTCCTGTTCTTCTATTCCTTCCTGTGCCTGTTTTCCTACTTCCTCCTGTTCTTCCTCTTTAATGGCTATTTGTGGTTTACTTGTTTTATCTTTAGGGACTATTTGGGTGTCAATAATGATATCATTGCTGGATTCCTGTTCCAGTTTATTCCACCCAATGTGCTCGATAAATTTTGCACTAGCACTACAATAAACATGAACTGTGCCTTGATCCCAAAATCTAAACGATCTATGGTTGGCCTTGTAAACCACAAAAAATAACTTTTTAGCTCTATGTTGGCCTTTCAGACTTACTTGTGAGGGAATATGCACCCATGCTGGAGCTCCAAATGTGTGTAGGTAACTTAAATTTGGTTTTCTGCCATGCCAATGAGTGAATGGCAATCCTCCAGTTGTTGTATTAATTACATTGTTTAAAACATATTTAACACATTATGGCTTCACCCCACAGTGTTTCAGGTAAACCTGAATCAGATAACTAGGTTTTTCCCACCTAAGTGGTACCCATTTATCTACTCACAATATTGCATGCTTTCTGCCGGGCGGACAGGAACTAGAATTGAGAAATGGGAAGTCATTCTCACAAAGCTGTGCTTGAACTGCTGGAGTACAGACTATTTTGGGCCAACAGTTCTAGCAACATTAAGCCTCCGGGTCACTGTGTCCTCTCCTGTGAGGTAGATTGGACTAAGACAGTTGCCTAGCCAAAAGTTATCCAGTGAGCATTACATGAATAGGAACTGATTTTTCCCTTGGCCATTACATGAAATTCTACCCTATGCTATCTCTGAAGTAATATGAGAATTATACTCTCAATTAGTTGTGATAGTTCTGTTTTGTTATGTCTTTATACTTTATTTATTGCAATTATTTGTATCCTACTTTTAGGATACTAATCCTTTCAAAGTGGTTTTCAAAAGTACACATATATAATTATCTTATCACATTAATATAACAATATCTATCACATGAGATCCTCTCATGCTTACTTTTCTGATCCTATACAGTTGAATTTTAATTAAGGACTTAGAAATTTTGAAGAGCTACACAAGAGTCAGTCTGTTGAAAATTCCAGATCATTGTAAGCAACATCATAGATGCTGTTATTGATTTCTGTTCTTTGTGATCATTAGTTACAAGTTAAACATAGTGGCACACAACAATTTGGGAAAAGTGAGACTTAGGCAAAGGTTTCTGCAGTGGCTTACGAAGGTGGAAAGCTTGGTGAAGATTAATTTTCAGCTGCTATTCATAATTTGGTGTTTCTTGGCACTTAAAGATTCTGTTCTGGAACTGTTGGTCTGGTTGGAATAGCTTGAAAATAAGTGGTGGATTAACTAAAGAATGTGGAGAAAGGGTTCAAAAGACTAGCTATGATTTAGCACTAAACTTGGTGAAAACTATTTTGGCTTTAGCAAGAGGATAACTTCATAAGGCATTGAACTCCTGAGCTGAGAGAAAATGGACCTTTTCTATATCCTCAAGAGCTCTTTTCAGTAGAATAAATGGTGGGTCTTGTCTCTGAGTTGAGAAAGTGACCGTGTCTTGCTAAAGAAGCATTGAAGTGTCATTAACAATTCAATGCAGCCCTCTGATCAAAGTTTATTATGCTGACTTCAGCAGACAACCAAAAGAAGGCACAAAGGCAATGTTAAAATGTTTGTCATTAATTTCTTCTGCCTTCTTTTTCTGAATATTGAGGTTTTTTTATGAAGGAGAACCACCTGACTGGTAAGAATGTATATATTCAAAACAAACAAAGGCTCTATTAAGTTTATGTTTATGTTTACTGCATTCTAAATGATCTACTAAGTTGATTTCTGCAACACAGTGCTTTAGATAAGTCTGCAGGTGTGCTTTGAACTGATAGCTAGTTGTATTCTGTTTCCATTCATTCATTCTACAGGAATATTACTGAATTTAGCGGACTGATTCTTAATCAGTGCAATAAAGAGCTTGTTGATTGATGCCATTGTTGGATTGTGAAGTTCAAAACAAATGCACTGAGGATCCCTTTAAGTACGTTGAGTTGTGTATGTATTTTGTCACCTGGTTATCGATGCAGCTGAATGATAAATCAGAAGCAACTATCATCATTCAATGAGAAAACAGGATGTGGCAATTTTGAGGGCTGAAGTTTGCATCTTCCTGAGCAATTTAGATACAGCTGTAGATTTCAGCTCGCTGAATTGCTCTCTAGCAGATGGAGGAGGTCTGAATATTCAGAGGACAGTGGGGCTTCAATACGAGAAGATTACTCTGCTAGTTTTTCAGGCTGCCTCCAGCGTTTCTACTTCCATGTGTTTGTTGATATCGGAGTGATTGGGAACGGAAGTCAGTGGCACACCTGCTGATCAGAGGATGTGAAGATAGAGAAAAGCTATTTAAGAACTGAGTGGAGGCAAGGAGGGCGGCTGCTGGGAGAAGGAGGGGTTTCTTTCAGATTGTTCCAGGGAATAGATATTTGCCTGTGAGGGATACTGAAATATTACCCTTTCCTAATTGTTAACATCAAGGAAAGATAAGCACAAAATAACATAATAGAGTGTGAGAAAAATGACTGTGCTGTGCTGTCTTACTAGGTTTCAGTTTAATCCAAACAATATCCTAAAGGAGCAAAAAAATAATAATCAGCCCATTGAATAGCTTGATGAAGAATGCTTGGTTTTTGATCTCTATTCTTTCCTCTAAATCCTTTTCAGATATTAGAAGTTTTGATCCTTTATGCATTGAAGGAAGATCTGGAAGGATGTGCCTTGGGGAGGAGAAATCACAGTGAAATTTCTAAAATGGCTTGTTTTTTCTTTGAACCATTTTTCCGTACTACTTTAACAGATTTCCTAATTATCTGCAGGACGGATACTCCATCCTTCTTTACATTTGCTCTAAATGGCTTACTTAATTTTGAAAAGTATAGGACCTCACAATAAAGGAGAACTAAGAGTACTATTCTCAGACCCTGAGATCCCACACGATGGTCACCCCTGCCATTTGACGAAGTCATGAATTTGGCCATTTCAGATTCTTTCTACTTGCAACCTCTGGTGAAGGTGGTTTTGGTGCAGTGGCCCATGAATTCACCCAGTTCATAAGCTAGTCCAGATCAGTTCATAAGCAAGTGCACTTGTAGGCATAAGGAAGCATTTTATGGATTTCAGCCGCAGCTACCCTTATGATTGGAGGACTATTCTTTTGAAAAAGGTAGATCTTGGGTCAAAGATTAGGATTTTCACATTGCCAGAAAGAGTCCGTTCCAGTTCTGGCAACTTAGAAACAGCTCCCTGTTTCCTTGGGAGCGTTCGTCTTGTTGTTGTTGTTGTTGTTGTTGTTGGCAGCTGAATTTTTGATCTGCTTTTGACATAAAGTGACTTGAAAATAAGCATGCCAGCACAGATAAACCATAGACTTCCCTATCCTTAATGTAGATGTGTAAATTGGCCGTTGGTTATGATCACTGAACATCCTATTTGAATTGACCTTTGAGATAACAGGAAGAATATTCCATTAAAAAAATTCCTAAGTACTGCAGAAATAAAAGCATTTCAGCTAGTCTCTGGCTCCATTCTAATCATAATCAGCAGTTTTAAACTAAACAAAACTATTCTGACGTTTCTCTGAAATTTTCTTCCCAAAGGAGCCATTATGATTTTCAATATTCTATAATCCCTCACAACCCAAATCAACATTTTAAGGGTTTTTTTTTTTTTCGTGCGTACATTTTGACTTTTTCTCTATTGCATCCAAGCTGGTACTTGTGGTCCCAGAAGCCCATCCAACTGCTCTGTCAAGTTTCACTCCCAAACATCATTTATATGAATGTGAGCTATATTTCTCTTTGGCAAAGGAGAAAAGAAAAGGCGATGAACCTGCCAGATCCTGCTGGCCCTTGTGCTGTTGCATTGGACTAACTTATCTTTTTATTTGGGGATTAGATGATTTTCTTTGATCTACTTTTATTATTTTAATCTTGGATTCTGAGAAAGGCAATCAAAATCCAAAGGACAAAGGTATTCCTGCAAATGGAGGAATGAATTCCCAGGAAAGGGCTTTGTTTTCAGATATGTATGGAGTCATTCGTCAGTCATTTTGAATTCCATATGTGATTGCCAATTCAAAATGCTGAGGTAAAAATCAAAAGAACACCACTTGCTCCCATTCTTCTCTTGTTATCTTTGATTTTTTTTCCCCTTTGTCCTGTCTGATTTCTCTCTACCATTTGAACTTTATATATTTTTGTGGGAATTTTCTCTCTCTTTTTAGCCTTTTAAAGAAATATGGACAGGCTTTTCCATTGAACACCTCACTCAGGCAAGTGTAAAGAAAGGGGAAGAATAGTTTGCTCATGGAATATGTTGTGATTGCTTTTTGTTTCCTGGGAAGAAAATCAGTAGCCTGGACTTGATGCTTCACATCCAAGGGATGTATGGATTTTGAGGTTGACATCCCCCTTTGAAATCCCACAGCGCTGCAGGATTTTTGGCCATCTTGGAAAACTGAGCCAAAGAACTCTGCTTCTGCTTCACAAACATCTTTCACAGAACTTTAAAGTCTTGTGGTGCAGAATCAAGAATCTACTCTTCCTCCTGTCTTTCCCTCTTTCTGGAAAAAGATTCCTTGCCCCACTTCAGAAGAACGGATGAGATATGCCGGGTGATTTTCTTCTCTCCTCTTCTCTGCCAAATGTAGGAGCAGGTTAGCCTCTCCCCAAATAACAACCCCCCTTGCCATTTTGCTCTCTCTTTTCCATAAAAAGCTGACATACAGTAGTGAAGAATGAAGATAAAGGGGTAAAGAGTATAAATCACTACTTTTTTTCCTACTCTCCAGATGAGGGGCTAAAGGAAACCTTAGCCTAGCACAAGGAAGTTAAAGTGGGGACCACACAGTGTGGATGAAAGGAGCAAATGACAATAACCAGAGCAAGGCCAGGAATCCTGTCTAAGAAACCTGAAACAAATGAGAAAATAATAATTGTTGTTGATAAACTGAGCTTTTAAAGACCATTTTAAAACAAAGCTATTAATACACTGGGGAGACTTCGTTATGAAAGGAAGTATTGCTAGTGTGCTTCTCAGGATTTCCTGAAAGTGCTGAAAGTACAAGCCTTGCAGCCAACGAAGAGCTATACTACCATAATATTTGCTATCCTCTCTGCCAGTTCTCATCCTATCAGTGGAAGGATTCTACTATGGAAGGCTCTATGAAAATTTGTCACAGCCAACTTGCCACAGCCAACTTGTCGCAACTAACTTGCCATGGCCAATTTGCCATAGCCAACTTTCTGAGGCAAACTTTCTGTGGCCAACTTTCTGCATCCGACTCACCATGGCCAAATTCGCCACAGGACAACTCACCATGGACCGAGAGTTACACCAATATCAAAGAAATAGTGGAATAGAATCATTAGAGAAAGGATGCCAAAGGAGGGACAAAGTGAAATGTGAATGACAAATATTGAAATACTTTTTGAATTATTTTAAATAATTACATTGAATTGTTGAGTTGTCCTATGGTAAGTTGGTGGTGATGAATTGGCCATGGTGAGTTGACCATGGTAAGTTGGCTCTGGCGAGTTGTCCCATTCTGACCATAAAATGGGGTTCTTATGTATTCTGTGCAAGGCCGTTTCAATGAAAGGGATTGGTGGATTTCCTTAGATTTGTTTTGCTCCCCTTCCTCAAAATGCCACAAACCAATGAGAAAACATCCACCAATCATTCTTAACTTAATAGTCTAGTCCACTATCAAAACTAAACTGCTTAAGACCACTCAACCTCCATCCTTAACTAGTTTAACTACTAAGGTTAGCCAACAGTCAAAAGTCATTCCAAGAAGTCTCAGGAAAAGTGGTGAGAACCAACCATTTGCTTAACAAGTCCCCAATCTCCCTCCAACTTCATCATGCAATCCCCAGTGTTTGTTGTCTGTTAAGTCTGGTTATTTTAAATATAGGGCTAGTGCTCTTCTGAAAGGACAGTGAAATCTAGCTAAGTACCTAACATAAAATTGCACCACTTGTTGCCAGATGCAGGGGAAAATCTTATTTTAACACAGGAACAACAAAAGGCTACTTTAATCCATTTCAGGTATGGGTTGGGGATGAGCTGAAGACAAATGCAGGACTCAGAAGAAAAAAAAAGACAAGACTTCTGGGACATGTTGCTATTATTGTTAGATGGAAAATGGGGAAGATCCTCAGGAATGTTTGTTTGTTGCCAAGACTATTGCAATAGTATGAGTACAAGTCTTAACCTCTAACTCAGTCGTTCCCAATCTTTCTGCTCCAGATTTATTGGGAGCTGAGAGCACTAGACAGGGATAAAATGCTCTTATTTGTGCCTGACTATAAAAGCAGGAAAAGATTTTTAAAAGCATAAACTGGGAAGGAGGTTTAACTTGCTTGACAAATATTTTCCTAAGTATTGGCCTGTGGCCCTTGTACAAAATCCATTGACGCTTGTTGCAATTTCCTGGATGTAGTTTCTTGTTTATAGTCACCTTACTTAGCAGCAAAGCAATAAGAAAACTAAAGGAAAGGAAAAACTATCACACTCCAAGAACTGACTCATTCAAAAAGAAAATGTTGCTCCTATGTCCTTGGAAATGTTGCATTCCCAGTAGAAGAAAACATCATGATTTTGGCTTTTTAATAATCTTTCTTAAACATGCTCTAATTGGATTTTCTCTGATTTCAAATGCAATTTGAAATTTAAATTTGAAAATGAGAGAAAACCCAATTACAGTATATTTATATTATAGTATATTTGGTATATTTCAAATTATATAATTTGTAATTCAAACTTAACGTCATTTCTTGGGTAATATGTGAAACTTCAAAGGAATGTTATTTATTTTAGAGCATTTTTGCAGCATGGTTTTTGTCTTTAGCAAACATGTAAGAAAAACTAGAATTTTTTTCTCCTTTTGTTTAGGGGACACAGCTGCCCTTTGGTATTTCCAGAGGGATTGGATTTCTCCCATGACAGCACTAAGGCAATTTACTGAATGTGATATCCTTTCTAGATATGTCTAAACATATACAACTTAACCTTGGGAGCCAGTTAAAAATAAGGTAATACTACAATGATCTCAAGACTGGTACAGGTTTGTTGAAAAGAATTTGCGCTTTCAGAATTTCTGAATTTTTTCATCACTATTCAGAATGATAAAAAATTCATGTGGGCATACATTTCATAAAAGAATATTTGAAAGAACAAGTAACACAAGTGTCCCTATTTCTTTCATAATTGAAATATTCCAATATAACAACCTAATACAATATACTGTACAATGTGTCAATCACCCTCCTAATTTAACCTTGATGCTTGCAAGATTGATGTCAGCCTTGTGAGATGTTTCAGACAGGAAGCACAACAAGATGGACTCATTTTACTTTATTGTAAGGTTACATCAACAGAATCTTGCAAGTCTGAAAGTACATTTCTTCCCTCTCACCTTTACAGCTAAGAAGCAGAGCTGCCTTTTGTCCAACTATTCCTCTGGCTGTGGTTTTTCAACCTGACTCCCAAGGTCCTTGTCACTTACCATTACAATATAGCATTAAACAATCAACGCTGACTTGTGTCCAATATATATACTGTATTTTTCGCTCCATAAGACGCACCTAGGTTTCAAGGAGGAAACAAAGGAAAAAAATATGAATCTGGAGCAGCATCTCACTGTGCATATGGAGTGCTGATTATGGAGCAGCAGTGTAGTGAAGGCAGGAAGTGGAGCCTGAGAGGACCACAGATAGGTGTTCTCTCATGTGCCAGCTCTGCCTATTGACTCCAGCGGGGTTCAGCACTGTAAAAGGACTCTACCGCTGAGGCCTGGCTGCGATATTTGCTCCATAAGATGTACAGACATTTCAACCCATTTCGGGGGGGTGGAGAGAGGAGTGTGTCTTGTGGAGCAAAAAATACAGTATTTTTTTAAAATGGTGGCATCTTTTAACACAGTGAACTTCTTATGACCCATAACGGCAAGACTTGAAAAGCCTGTCATGCTGTGTCCCAAATATATTTGTGAAGATAAATGTAAAACAAAATTATTGATACTTATTAGTCTGGAAAAGGGTGGTAATGTTTTTAAATGATCTGCAAGTGAAGGATACCGTAATGAACTTGATAGAGCCCATCAGTTTTGTCAAAATCAGCCCAAGAACACAGCTCAAAATTATCAAGGAAGATATAAAGGACCTCAGAAAAGCAACCAGGTATCTACAGTACTTTTTTTCCCCTTGGCAAATGTTCATAACTCTATCATCAGACAATCACTGTATAAAAATGGGATTTATGAACAAGAACAAGGCAGAAGGCATTGCTTTCTAAGAAATACATTGATGATAATCAGAAAGATAATCTAGGTCATCCTTTAGTCTTCCTGAAATATATTTTGTAGAGTAGAATCAAAGGTGGAATTTTTGGGGTTACACTGGAGTCCTTAGAGTTGTGGAAACCAGTTCCACAATAACAACCTTACATCAGTTGTAACATTTGGAGGTGGCAATTTCATGGCCTGAAGATGCTTTGCTGATTTAGACCACGGTGACTTGTCATCAATGAAGGAGAATAAATTCTGTATTATATAAATATACAAAAGAATATCAGATCATCCATCCTTCAGTTGAAGTTGAAGCACAAGTGATGATTGTCCAGATTTTATATTCTATAACTTTCTGGTTTGGTTCTGCAACCCAATAGAACAGACACAGACTTCAGAGGATAATTAGGACTGCAGAAAAACAATTACTACCAACCTGCCTTCAGTCGAGGACCTGTATACTGCACAAATCAAGAGGACTGTGAAAATATTTACAGACCCCTCACATCCTGGACATAAACTGTTGCCACTCCTACCCTCAAAATGACATTATAGAGCACTGCATGCCAGAACAACTAGACACAAGGACAGGTTTCCCCCGAATGCCATCACTTAGCCAAACAAATAATTCCCTCAACACTGTCCAATTATTTACCAAGTCTGCATTACTATTACTATTAATCTTCTCATCACTCGTATCACCCATCCGTTCCCACTTGTGACTGTATAACTGTAACTTTGTTGCTTGTATCCTTACAATTCATATTGACTGTTTCCTGGTATATTTGATTGCTTAGTTGTACCCTATGACTTTATTAACTGTTGTACCTTATGATTCTTGATGAATGTATCTTTTCTTTTTCTGTACACTGAGAACATATGCACCAAGACAAATTCCTTGTGTGTCTGATCACACTTGGCCAATTAATTCATTCATTTTATAGCCCAAAGGTAATAGACTTACTTATTATAGAAGCTATGAAGTTTTACTCCACCAAAATGTGGAGCAGGGAGCTCAAATGGCATACTCCAGATTGGTGACACCTGATATAATTGGTTCAAAATCTTCACAGTGAATTTCTTAACACCATCATATGAGTTATGCATCTCTGTGCAACCTGGTATTGCTCACTTTGATGGCTAGCAGCTTTCCAAGGTCTCATGCAAGGTCCTTCTACCACCAGAGTAGGATGAATGGTCTGAGAGTCTGCACATGCTGTGTCACATTGCTGGCTTGCCCTGACCTGCAACATGGAGTTGCTGTGAGACAAACCAAAGAGAATTTTTTTTAAAAGCAGCTGTAAAAGCAGAACAAGGAAAAAGGAAACACAAAGACTGCTGTGTTCTTGTTCAAGTGTTTATTTATTCTTTTTTCTCTCCAGCATTTCTGTTTGAATGAGGCTTCTACTTAGTGGAATAAGATTTTTTTTTTTTGGTGGTCTGTTTATACATTTCAGAGCTTTCCCTGAGAAAGGAGTCATCTGAAACTTAAGGAAGAAATAGTGTAAACAGAGATGCTGAGAAGAAAGTAAAAAAGAAATAATATAGAGTTGGGTTAAAAATTCAGTAACTGTTTTGTTTTTTTCCCTTGCATATGCTGTGAAGGCACTAGAAACAACAAATTGTTTTGCTTTGTGCCATTTGACATGAATCTGAGTCCATGCAGCAATTGCACCGTGATGAAAGGATCAATCTGAAAAGGCTGGTTCAGGAACGCTGTCCTATTTTCTAACAACTCCATGGCTAATGTTTAGCAAAAAGAAAAATAATTCAAGACTAACCTATCATCCTCTTTCTTCCTGCAACATATTTGCAGTATGGAAATTGCACTGAACAAATGGCATATTACCTCTTTTATAGGTTATAAAAGAAATGGTCCTGATGGAAGAACAATACAATCGAGAAGGATCTGCTTGTATAATATACTCATTAAGTAAATGTAGTGTTTTGATGCAACTAGAATTTGTCTCACCCTTCCGTTTATATTTTTTTTGTCTATTTTTGTCTTCCAAATGTTGTCTTGCTTTCAAACTATTATTTAATTTAAGCTTCTAAAACAATTCCAAACTGCTGTACAAGCTGTTTTTATGTAGTACCGTGTGAAAAGGACACTAAGAAAAAATAAAGCCTTTCCTAGCACAAACATACTTTATCTGTAAGCCATTGGGGGGTGGGGGGGAGATTGTTGTTCTTGTTATTATGCTATTTGAACAGTGCTCTGATCAACATTAATTGCTAAGAGTTGCAATTCTAAATTGTAAAATCATAAGGGTCCTTAGGAAATTTAACTGATTCTTATAGAGCTAGATGCTATGTTCAAAAGAGCAGTCAGGCAGTGTTCGAATTCTCCATTACATTCAGAAGGATGTAATAAACAACAATCATGTTAAGAATATCCATTGCCACTCCAAAAATCTAATTTAGACCCAGAACATGAATAGAATAGAATAGAATAGAATAGAATAGAATAGAATAGAATAGAATAGAATAGAACAGAATAGAATAGAATAGTTTATTGGCCAAGAGTGATTGGTCACACAAGGAATTTGTCTTGGTGTAAATACTCTCAGTATACATAAAGAAAAGATACATTCGTTTGAGAATCAAGAATCATAACATACAACACTTAATGATAGTCATAGGGTACAATCAACAATCAAATCATACTAGGAAACAGTCAATATAAATCGTAAGGATACAAGCGACAAAGTTACAGTCCTACAATCACAAGTGGGAGGGGATGGGTGATAAGGAGTGATGAGAAGATTAACAGTAATAGTAGTGCACACTTTGTAAATACTTGAACAGCGTTGAGGGAATTATTTGTTTAGCAGAGTGATGGCTTTCGGGAAAAAACTGTCCTTGTGTTTAGTTGTTCTGGTACACAGTGCTCTATAGCGTCGTTTTGAGGGAAGGAGTTGAAACAGTTTATGTCCGGGATGTGAGGGGTCTGTAAATATTTTCACAGCCCTCTTTTTGACTATATAGGTCCTCAATTGAAGGCAGGGGGGGTAGTAATTGTTTTTTCTGCAGTCCTAATTATCCTCTGAAGTCTGTGTCTGTCCTGTTGGGTTCCAGAACCAAACCAGACAGTTACAGAGGTGCAAATGATAGACTCAATAATTCCTCTGTAGAACTGTATCAGCAGCTCTTTGGGCAGTTTGAGCTTTCTGAGTTGGCGCAGAAAGAACATTCTTTGTTGTGCTTTTTTTAATGGTGTTTTTGATGTTAGGTGTCCATTTTAGGTCATGTGATATAGTAGAACCTAGAAATTTGAAGGTCTCTACTGTTGATACTGTCTAGTATTGTAAGAGGTGGTAGTGTGGGAGGGTTTCTTCTAAAGTCTACCATCATTTCTATGGTTTTGAGTGTGTTCAGTTCCAGATTGTTCCGGTTACACCATGAGGCAAGTTGTATAACTTCCTGTCTGTATGCAGATTTATCATTGTCTTGAATGAGACCAATCACTGTTGTGTCATCAGCAAACTTCGGTATTTTAACAGATGGATTGTTTGAGATGCAGTCATTGGTATATAGGGAAAAGAGAAGTGGAGATAGCACAGAACCTTGGGGGGGCCCTGTGCTGATTGTACAGATATTGGATGTGATTCTGTTTAGCTTCACCTACTGCTCCCTGTCTGTTAGGAAGCTTATGATCCACTTACAAGTGTATTCAGGTACTGCTAGTGGTTTAATTTACTTAGAAGAGCGTCTGGAATGATGGTATTGAATGCTGAACTGATGTCTACAAAAAGAACCCTTGGGTAGGTATTTGGGGATTCAAGGTGTTGTAGGATGTAATGCAGAGCCATATTAACAGCATCATCTGTCAATCTATTTGCTCGGTATGCAAACTGCATGGGATCTAACAGCAAATCCATGATGGTTTTCAGGTGGGACAGCACAAGCCTTTCAAAGATTTTCATAACTACAGATGTTAGAGCAACTGGTCTGTAATCATTCAGTTCCTTGATGGAGGGCTTCTTTTGCACTGGGATGATCGTGGAACATTTGAAGCAGGAAGGAACATAGCACATCTCTAGTGATCTGTTGAAGATTCAGGTGAAGATGGGGGCCAATTGGTCAGCACAGACTTTTAAGCAAGAAGGAGTTATCTTGTCTGGCCCTGGTGCTTTTCCTGGCTTCTGTCTGTGTAATAGATCTTGCACTTCTTTTTCTGTGATCACCAGAAGTTGTAAGCCCAATGGATTGGGGCCAGTTGTAGGAGGCTTGGCTGTTGGTGGTGTGTTTGAGATGTGGGTTGTGGAGATAGGTGGCTGTAGTTTCTTTTCAAACCTGCAGTAAAACACATTCAGATCATCTGCTAGTTGTTGATTTCCTTCTGCCTAGGAAGGAGGTTTGCTGAAGCCAGTGATGTTTTAACAGTTTTCCACATGTTTGCTGGTTCATTTGTTGAGAACTGATTCTTTAACTTTTCAGAGTAGCTTCTTTTTTGCTGCTCTGATCTCTCTTGTTAATATGTTTCTGGCCTGGTTGTATTGCATTCTGTCACCTTTTCTGTAGGCTTCCTCTTTGGAACGACGTAGCTGGTTAAGTTTAGCTGTTTATTGTTACTATATATTTGCAGAGAAGGTCAATCCTTATTTTACAGATCAATGCCTTATGCTGGCCGGGAGATTGTATTGTGAAATAATAGTGCACTTTATTGCAGTCCAATCTTTTGGAACAGTTATAGGTTGTTCATAACATGCTGGTCTGATGAACTTGTATCAGTTGGAATTTGTGCTATGGTTAGAGATCTGAAGTTAAGGTCGACTATTTTATTGCTATATTTTGTAGTTTGGAATTTGTAAATGCTCAAAGAAAACAGGTCCATAATTTGTACCGGATCAATTCTTGGAAATAGACCTTCGGTGAGCAATCACCTTGAATATACCATCTAGGTGTCTTAATGCATCTCTCCTAGTCCATAAAATATTCATTAGGCAAGAATAAAGGTACGCTATACGATTTTTAGATAAAGGGATGGGAGCAAATAGGGATATAAGACACAAGCTAGAGACCGTAAGTCCTGCCTTAGGCATAAAACCAACTGGTTGACTTAATGGACTAGTCATCCTCTCTCAGCCTTAGGAAAAACGCAATGGCAAGCCACTTTTGAAAATCTTGCCAAGAGAATTGCAGGCACTAATACAGGCAGTACTATGACAGTGACATCAGTTTGTTTATGGTCAATTCCACACGTGTAGAAATATTTATCTTTCTTCTCATCCTAGACTCTCAGTCTTTTTTCTTGAGAATAAGATGCTGAAGTCAAGCCCAAGGTCAGAGATGATGCAGTGAAACCCAATTGAGTTCAATATCTTATTTGCTTGCATGCTAATGGACAGAATCTTGCCAAACTAAAACTATAACTTTCTACTAGATATATTCTGGGGGATTCTAGGGTGCAGCGACCCTGAACCTCTTCCTCTCTCCCCCATCCAGCACAGTTTCTTAATCCGAGTCTTTTTCTAGGAATGCTCTGTGTTACCAACACTCTACCCCATTTCGGGGCCCTTGCTGCTCTCTGAGCTGGGAGGTTTTCTTGCAAACTTTTCATCACCATACTAGGTAACATCATCAGAGCTAGAAGGAGTGGGCTTTGCTCTTATTTTTACATACTACCGTGTTTCTCATATAATAAGGCTGGATCTTATTTTTTTTTGAGCCGCGAAAAACGGCTAGGCCGTCTTTTCAGGGGTGACTTAATTCCCCCCCCGTGCATCTTAGGGCAGGCAGCGATGGCTTGGACCTTGGCGTTGGTGGGGCACTTTGTAATCAGGGTCAACGCAGGCAGCACCATATCCTGGTGTGCAACAAAAGTACTTCCTAACAGCAACCCCACCCGCCATTTCCCCCCCATTTCGCATGTTTTAATATAGGCCTTAATTTGGGGGGAGGGGCTTAATTTCATTTCATGCCTATAAAACATGCTGGGACTTCCTACTGGGAGAGTCTGTATTGTTGGAGAAACAGGGTAGTAATTTGTCCTGTCAGTGTTGGTGGGAGTCATCTTAGTGGTTCCTGTTAGCCGGTTGTCTGTGCTAGTATTTCCTTGATTGAGGTATTGTTTACCTCTTGATTGTTGGTCTTCCAGGTGCACTTTCCATCATGTTTTTAAAAGTGATTGTAGGGGCATCTTAGCAGGTTCCCCTCAAGAACAACTGTCCATAAGGTGGTTATTGTTGTCTTAATTGCAAGTAAAACAGGTATTGGACAAGCTAAGGACTGTCATATTTTGTAGCTAAATGCTATTGCTTCATTCTCTTCTATTACTTGACTGAAGGGAATATTGGTTAACTCATCTAGAGACTGGTATTTTCTTAATGGCAGAACTGGAGACAATATTGGCTGAGTTGATATGAATTGGTCTCTGAGGGTTTGGAGAGTATAAATGGTGACTGTGATGAAGTACAATGATAACTAGCATCAACTGGAAAATCCTGAGGGAAGCCAGCCCAAGATTTCACTACAATGTTTTCAATATGAGGATGACTCACAGCTGTATCTATCTGCTAAGAATTAAAATTATTCAGTAATAATAATTACTGAATTATTGGGTGATGATAGGGTATTGGGTTTTTTTTTT